>NC_058131.1:512692734-512748529 GCF_016433145.1 Gracilinanus agilis
TCTCTCTCTCTCTCTCTCTCTCTCTCTGTCTCTCTCTCTCTCTCTCTCTATTTAGTGAAGAATTTTGCCCTATAAATGATTAAATTCCCCATCCTCTTTTTTGTGGTTGACAAATCACTACATTGATAGGAAAAAAACCTCAGTTTCCTTCTTTTCTTTTGTGTGACTGTGTGATATTTCCCCAGGCTTTTTTCCCAATGCCTGCTATACTTCTTTAATAGAAAGCAGAGGTAGAAACTGAGGATTTGGGCTTAAGAGAGTTTATATCTAATTTCTTCAAGGTTACAGATGTCATAAATAAGAGTTGGGGTTTAAAATTAGGTCCTCCAAATTCAGTGTTTTTTCCTACTTCCCCATTGCTACAAATAAATCATGCTAATTATGCATTTGGAAAGAAACTAGTGAGAACATTTAGTTTAATGTTCCAGATACATCTTAGTGTTAAGTAATACCTAGCCAGCTTCCATTCTCAGGGAACTTAATGTATATGTCTATGGACCTGAACTCTGATATGAGTCATTCATTCATTCATTTCTTTGCATGGCAAAAGCTATCCATACTTTCTTATTTTTATTTCTTTATTTTGGTTTCTTATGCATGTTTTCCCAAAAATTGTCTTCTGAGAACTCTGCAGCATGTTAAAGACCTTTTTCAGTATTTTTTTCGCATTTAAGGGGTAGTACTTGTATAGCATTTGATCTGGCTATATATTGCTCCTTGCCCATACCATATAGACCCAAGTATTCTCTTTGTACCTCTCAGGATTTACTTAGTAATTTTGTATATTTTGCTTATATTTCAGATTGAATTGTTAGTTGTGTAATGTGTAGTTTGTTGGATGATGGGGTCATTTTGTTTTTATTTTTTATCTTAGTCTTACATATAATAAATACTTAATGTATCATTGATTATATCTGTTATGCTACGTTTTGGTTTAGGTAAACATTTGGCATATTTTATAGCCTACTTACGTTTACCATACATTCTTTCATGGCCCTTTGAATTGCTTGTTACCATTCTATATCTAATTAATTGATAATAAAACAATTGATAATTGATAATAAAACAAAGAACGCACAAAAGATATAAGCCAGAATATGACATATACCCAGGTCTCCTTTATTCTGATTTGGGTCATCCTATGGCACATGTGTGTTCTAACCAAGAGAGGTCAGCACTGTCTGAATTGTAGATTGGCAAGTATGGCTGCTGAACACGGAATTAGTTGCAAGTAAGCAAAGGGAGCCACATGTATTTTCAAAGGTAACAGTCTATGTTAAGAAGACCCTTATACAATGATGAAAAATGAATAATGAGAAAGCCAGCTAATGATGCATTTTAAAATAATGTTAACTCAAATTCTGGAGTGGCAGATCTAAAGAAAAGTGAGAGGGAAGAAATTTTTCCAGCCTGAGAAAACTTAACACTTAGGCAGAAGTTTGTGAGAATAGATTAGAGACTCATCCAAAACCCACACAAAATTCACCTGTAATACCAGCCTCAGCAGTAGCTTTGGGAGCTCTTAACCCAGAGGTGGTAAGAGGGCAACTGGTCAGAAAGAGATTATAAAGGCTCATTTGTTGGCATTGGGCATAGCTGACACTGACATATAAAGTTCTGGGTCATAATTCCAGGGCAGAGAGGAGCACTGGTGGTCAGTCATAAGGAATCAGGGACCCTGGCCACAGTCCAAAAGTAAAGAGGGGCACTGGTGCTTGCAGCTGCAGGCAATCAGGATACTTGGATAAAGACAAGACTGTAGACCAAGAGGAATAATTAACCATACAAAGTTACTACAGTGGCAGGGAAGACCAAGGCATTAACTTAGAAGAAAGCAATAATATGATAATGAATACCCAAAAAAAGCCTCAAAGAAAAAAAATGCTAATTGAACAGGAGCTCAATAAGATTTTTTGGAAGAGTTTAAAAAAAGAGAATGTTAGAAAATTGAGACAAATGAAAGTGATGCAAAAATTATGAAAAGGGAATTAAAAGTATGGTAAAAGAGATACAAAAATACTGAAGATAGTAACATCTTAAGAAACCAAAATTGGCCAAATAGTAAAAGAGGCATTAAAACCCACTGAAGAGAAGAATGTCTTTAAAAGAAGTGGCTAAATGGAAAAGGAGATGCAAAAATTCACTGAAGAAATGGAATTCTTAAAAAATAGAATTGGTAAAATAAAAAAGTTTTAAAAACTCACTAAAGAAAATAATTAAAAAAAATAAGATATAGACAAGTGCAAGCTAATGACTCCATGAGACATCAAGAAACAATAAAAAATTAAAAGAATGAAAAACAATAGAACAAAATGTGAGATATTCATTGAAAAAGCAATTGACTTGGAAAATAGATTAAGGAGAGGTCTTTTCAGAATTATTGTACTACCTGAAAGCTATGATTACAAAAAGAACCTAGACATGATAGTTCAAGAACTTATTAAGGAAAATTACTCTGCTACTCTAGATCCAGAGGGTAACATACTTCAAAAAAAATTGCTTTACAAGATTTCAGAACTTTGATTAATTCAGAGATCAAACACAACTCCAGGGCATTCATGATGAAATAGGCTAACTACCCCTTGACAATGAAGCCATCAATGATGTACTCAGGGTCCATATTTAGACAAACATGAATATATGTATATATACATATGCACACTATTCATGTATATGCTATCTACATATTTACATAAAATATAGAGATATGTAATGTACATCTAAATATTAATCTTTTATCCTAATATACACAACAAACATAAACATGTTTCTCTGCCTAAAATTGATGGGATTTATTTTGTTTCATTCAAATCTGGCCTCAGACACTTCCCAGCTGTGTGACCCTGGGCAAGTCACTTGACCCCCATTGCCTACCCTTACCACTCTTCTGCCTTGGAACCAATACACAGTATTGACTCTAAGACGGAAGGTAAGGGTTAAAAAAAAAAAAAAAAAGAAAGAAAGAAATGTTAGAAGTAAATAAGTTGAGACTGAATAGGAATAAATAATAAAAAAGAAGAATAAAGAAACAATAAGTTAAATGATTTACAAAGGATTTGGGATATATTTAACAAAATAAATTTAAAAATACAATAATAATCCAACCTAGTTTTTTTTTTGTATTTTTTTAACTAAGGTCATATAAATGAGGTGGAAAGCACTTTAATCTTTTCCTTAGAATCTAAGGTGATTTGGTGAGAACTTTTGAGGAAGACTAAATTAAATGAAGACAGAAGGTTCTAAGTTGACTCTAGAAATACTTCTGTTAAGTCCTGGCTTAAGAAGTCTTCAGTATATGTCCAGTAGAGCTGAAGAGATCTCAAAACAACCTTCAAAGATTTTCCAGGTTTCTTTCATTCTCAAAGAATGCACTGTGAAGCAGGTATATGTTAATGATAGAAGCTGAGTACTCCTGGAGCCACTTCTCTAGCCTTTTTTTGTGTGTAAGGCTGAGGATTTGTGGAGGTGAGGGAAATAGAGAGGTAAAGTTAAGGAACAGTTAATGATAGTGCAGCCTGTTATAGGCCAGTGTAGTTTAGCAAATTCCTTCTTTGGAATTAAAAATCTTCAAAGAAGGTCACCAATCTCACTGGATGACTTTGAAATGAGACCACAGTGCCTTTTTCTTCAAGCCCTGTATTTGGTCGTGAAGGTAAGGGGAACTCAAGGCAATATGAACAAAAGGAAAGGAATTAATGACTTTATAATCCAAATTAATGATTTAGAAAAAAGAAAAATTGTAGAATTTCTCTGAGTTATTGATATGGCTGTAGAGAAGGAAATTAGGGATGTGATGTAATTCTTTCGAAATGTAATTAAACTTTCATTTCATTAAAACAGTATCCACTTAGCTGCCTCTGCTTCAATCAAATTAGCACAGGGCTTTCTAAGTACAGAGCATAATTGAGAGGCCAGCGACTTTTTTTATCCTAGCCATGTTCTTAAATGGGAGCAAAAAAAAGATACTGAATTAAAGGGTTAGTCCCAGGAAGATATGGACTTCAGAATCTTCTCAAGTAGAGAAGGCAATTTCTGAGAGGTCAAAATGGATTTATTTTTTCAGTGGAAGAATTCATTATGCACTCTGCTATGTCAGAGAGATTTTTTCCCCCTGGAAGGAGAGATGATCTTTCTTTCTAAGTCTGAAGAGAAAAGTGAACTTAGAAAATTATAAAATCTATAGAAAAGAGATTTTCCCTAGGTGTCATAAAGAAACAGTCTCCAGGGATCAGACTGCTTTCTTTGTCTCTATCTCTTTATTTCTTCTAACATTCTGAAAAAAGGAAGGTCTCATACAGAATTTTCCTTTCTTTCTTTCCTTCTTTCCTCCTTTCTTTCTTTCTTTCTCCTAATTTCTTAGAGATTTTTGTATGCATATAGGTATAATGAAGTAACTGATGACTCATTACAATATTGGACTCCAGATCATTTATTTAAGGATAATCATGTTTTTGTTTGCTAAAGTAAAAAAAAAGACATTATAAGTAAGACTAAATTTTTCTTCAGACTTCTTTAGTATGGTTTAAAATGGTTCATGTGTTTCTTTTTTTTTTTTTTAAACCTTGTACTTCGGTGTATTGTCTCATAGGTGGAAGATTGGTAAGGGTGGGCAATGGGGGTCAAGTGACTTGCCCAGGGTCACACAGCTGGGAAGTGGCTGAGGCCGGGTTTGAACCTAGGACCTCCTGTCTCTAGGCCTGACTCTCACTCCACTGAGCTACCCAGCTGCCCCGGTTCATGTGTTTCTTAAAAAAAATTGAGAATGTATTTGACTGAGTTGAGTGTACTTTATTAGTTAAATGGAAAAAAAGAATTTGCCAACTTGGTAACATTGAAAAGTCTGAAAAAATATGATGAATCCTGTGATAGCTCATTTTCATAAAGGTTGAGTTCTTTTATTTGCCAAAGAAACCTTCTCATTACAGTACAGTGCCTGATAAAAGTCTATGCATATTTATTCCTCTGCTAAATTTCTTCTTTAAAGACTCATTATATCATGGAGATGACCTTGGCATTTTGAAAACTATGCCAAAAAGTACAAGCTCTGATTTGTCCATTTGAGCAAGTTATATTATAGCAAGATAATTGACAGTGAAATGCATTGGAAAGCTACTTCTGATGCTTACTATGTGACCATTGTCAAGACATTGAACCTCTCTTAAATCTCAATTTTCTCATCTGTAAAACAATGATAATACCCAAATTGTCTACATTATAGTGTTGTTCTAAGGTTCAAATAAGATAATTATGTAAAGCATTTTTCAATTATTAAACACTATACAAATACCAATCATTATCATTATTATTTTGACCATAGGAATTAAAAATTTATTACATTTGAAAAAAATATTAAAAATAGTCTGGCAAAACTTTAAGAATACTTCAAATATGTAAAATCCCAAAATGCAGAGTTAAATTATAATGCTTTGTGAGACAATCTGAGAATTATCTCCAGAAAAATAAGAAATATCTTAGTCCAGAAAATCCTGCCAGAATATTTCTGGAACTATTAGAAAATAATGGAATATAAATGACAGAATCTGTAGAATGATATTAGATAAGAAACCTAATTTTAATTTATTACAAAAGAGATTTTCCAAATTCTGGAACTTCATTGTGTATGAAGTAAAATGCTTCTATCCAGCAGCATCCCAATGATGAGACATAGGTGTCAGAGAATAATGCCATATCTAATGGCCTTATGCTAGCATCTCCTGGCATCCCATGGCACCAGTGTAGGCATTCCTAATGTCGACATGCCAAAGTCAATGGAATTTTGCCATGGAAAAGCAGATGGCCTAGGGATTGAAAGCCATTGGCCAAGGACAGGTTTTCTAAAGTGGTGCAGGAAGCGGAATCAGTCTCTCTGGATTTTCCTACCAGTACCTATCAGGCTAGAATTTTGGTTCTTTGAGCCCTTGATTTTTGACAAGCAACAATGATTGCAACCTTCTAGCAAAGTGAAGTATCAGATCTATTAGGTAGAAATCTAAATCTCTCTCTCTCTCTCTTCACTAATAAATTCATATGACTGGTGCTGAGCCTCCAAACCAATTTTATTTGTAACAATTGCCAAAGAGAATTTTGTATAAGGAACTAGCAGGAAGAAAATCACTTAAAATACCAATTTTATTTGCCTGTGCAGTGGTATTCAGTGGCTCCTGCCCTGAGTCAATTTGTTTATAATCATTTATTACATGTTCCATGAATATCTGCTACATATTTTGTTGGGCAATGGTGATCCTAAGAGCTCCAAATCATTCCTGACTTTAGGAAATAGACATTCTTATTGGGAAGAAAACCTTTAGATTAAGTATGGGGAATAAAACTGCATTTTCAGCTTAGAATTTCTCAAGAGGCACTTTCTGAAATAGGAGAGGGAGAGGTATGCTTGATTAAAGGAATAAAAGAGGAAACAAACATTTATCAAGTCAAAGGTGTAAACAAAATGCACTCTTTCTAGCAGCTTGCCATACAAATAAACAAGACACTAATCTGAAGGAAGTCATTATTTAATGAGGAAAAGAATGGCATAGAATGTCCTATGAGTCTTTCAAAGGACTGAAAGAGAGAGAGGGGAAGGAGGTAGGGAGGGAGAATGAAAGGGAGAGGGAGAGGAGAAACATCTTGTGTCTCAAAATGCCAAATTTCCAGGTGGAGTCAAGCTGGTAGAGTAGGAAAGCTCAAACCACCATGAGAATTCTCTCCAACCAACCTTAAAACAGCACCTCAAACTGAGTACTGGAATGAAAGAACTAATAATGAGACTGAGTGAAGGAACTTTCATGCAGAGAACAGCTTGAAAGGTTAGCAGAGCGGATTGGGTTCTCTGGGATGAAAGGGAAGCATGGACTGTAGGAAGCGACACCAAGAAGTTCTAGCAAACCAACAACAAGCCATTCCCACACTACATCTATGGTTCCAGGTTCTGAACCTGTTCCAAGTCCATGAGACCCTGCCTAAGCCAACAGTAGTACCACCTTATGCACACTTTGTAAAGTTCTAAGCCACAGGCCAAGCATGCAGTAAGGTGAGAGGCAGTCTGTGTGGCATGCTTGGATTGTGTAAGCCCAGAATGAGGTCCCAAACAATAACTCAAGATAGTCCATAGTGCCTTGGCCTGTGGGAGCCCAGATGGACCTAGCCTTACCAAAGTTCAAGGTAAAGTTACAGGTCCCAGGGCAAAGCAGTCTACTGCATGCTTGACCTGATCAAGCCCAAAGTGAAACCAAATGCCCCTTCTCAAAACTGAGGCTAGATTTTGAGACCCAGCATAGGACATCTCAGTGCTCTGAGTTCTACAAGCCATTAGTAGTCTTAGGGGTTGATTGAATCAGCAGTGGCAAATAGCTTTCAGAGATCCCAACCCACAGGCCATTATCCCACCATGTAAGGACTGAAGCTTGCAGAGACACAGAAATAGAGCTAAGAATAACATTAAAGAAGAACTAAAGTTTAAGAGATATCCCTCTTTATCCTGAAAACAGAACCTACCTTTAATATAAAATTCAAGAAAAAGGCTGCAGAAATGAGCAAGCATTTAAAAAAACACTTAATGATAGAAAATTTTAATGGAGACAAAGAAGAGTAAGGCACAAGAAGGAGACAGTGAAAGCAAAGGAAACACATGCAAAGCCTCAAATAAAAGTTTGAATTGGTCTCAAGTTCTGGAAGAGCTCAAAAGGATTTAAATATCAATTAAAAGAAGGGGAGGAAAAATGGGGAAGAGAAATAAAACAACGAAAGAAAGAAAATAACAGAACTGGCCAAATGAAAAAGGAGGTTCAAAACCTCAAAGAAGAAAACCATTCCTAAGAAATTAAAACTGGACAATTAGAAGGCCATGACTTTATAAGGCAACAAGAAACAATTAAAACAAAATGAAAAGGTTGAAAAAATGAAGAAATCATGACATGAAATATTTCATTCAAAAATTGTCATGGAAAAAGATCTAGGAGACACAACGAAAGAATTATTGGACTATCTGAAAGCCATAATTAAAAAAAAAGCCTGGACAGCATAATGCAAAAAATTATCAAAGAAAACTGCTCTGATCTTCTTGAACAAGCTGTTAAATAGAAATTGAAAAATCCACACATTATCTTCAGAAATTAATCCTCAAATGACAACTCCCAGGAATATTATAGTTAAATTCAAGAGCCTCCAAGCCGAGGAGAAAATACTGCAAGCAGCCAGAAAGAAACAATTCAAATACCACAGAGCTATAGTCAGCTCCTCCACATTAAAGGACTGGGAGTCTTGGAATATGATATTCTGGAAGGTGAAAGATCTAGGTCAGTGAATTGGCAATACTAAGGCATAGGTGCCAAAGATGGTCCACAGAGCATGCTCTGTGGGCATGCCCACCACCCTTCTCCCTACTCCAGAGTTCATTACTGGAAAGGCAGAGTGACTCAGATATAGCTGCTCCCTTTTCCCTCTCCACTGTGCCTGATGACATTTTTTTACATCACCTGCCCCTCTGTCCAGCAACCCAATAGGAGCACACAGAGGGTAAGGTGGGCAGCTCACAGGTAGAAGAATTGGAGGGAAGCAGAGAGCTCAGGAAACTCCCCTCCCCACTATACTCACTGAGGACATTTCTCACTTCCCCCACCCCTCCACCCAGCAGCCCAATGGGAACACTTTCTCCCTACCCTGTGTGGGGTAAGGTGGGGGTGGGGTATGCCCAGTACTCATGGGAGGGTGGGGTATACCACAAAGTCTTTTGGGGGGTGGGCATGACACCAAGTCTATGGGTGGGGGGGTAGGCCCAGAACGCCATCTCTAAAAGGTTCACCATCACTGTTTACAACTGAGAATCACCTATTCAACAAAACTGAGTATATATTCTTTCAGAGGAAAAATGGTCATTTAATAAAATAGTTTTCCAAGCATTCCTGATAAAAAAAGAATATTTCTAAATAGAAAATTTGATGTGCAAATGCAAGCCCAAGAGAAGCATAAAAAGTTAAACAAGAAAGAAAAAGTTGAAAAGATTCAAACTGTATTTCTATGTGGAAAGATGATATTTATAATTCTTGAAATTTTTGTCAGTAGTAGAGCAAAGAGTATAGATGGACAGAGAGCACGGGAGTAGCCTGATTAAGATAATATGATATGTGAAAAAAATCAAGGGATGAAAAAGATGATTGCAGTGAGAGAAAAGAAGGGAAAGGAGGAATGGGGAAAATAATCTCACCCAAAGAAAATTGCCCAGATTAAGAAAAGAATACTTAGTAATCCTATCTCAGCAAAAGGAATTGAACAAATCATAAATGAACTCCTTAAGAAAAAAACTCAAAGAACAGATGAATTGACAAGTGAACTCTATCAAACATTTAAAGAAAAATTAATTCTAATGCTACATAAACAATTTGGGAAAATAGGTGGAGAAAGAATCCTACCATACCAAATTCTTTTTATGACATAAATATGGTACTGTTATCTAAGCTAGGAAGAGAAAAAAAGAGAAAGAAAATTATAGACCATTTTCATTAGTGAATGTAGATAAAAAATTTAAATAAAATATTAGCAAGGAGACTATGGCAATATATAATGAAGATCATTCACTATAACCAAGTGAGATTTACACCAAGAATGAAGGACTGACTTAATATCAGGGAAACTATCAGCAAAATTGAAAATATCAATAACCAAACTAACAGAAATCACAATTATCTCAATAAATTCAGAAAAAGCCTTCAACAAAATAAATTCCTACTAAAATACTAAAAAATAGTTATAATTGGGTCAGCCCTAAAATAATAAGTAGTTATCTACCTAAAACCATTAGCAAATTTCATCTGCAAGGGGGATAAATTAGAAGTCTTCCCAATAAGGTCAAGAGTGAAGCAAGGTGCCCACTATTATTTAATATTGTATAAAAATGCTGTCTTTAGCAATATGAAAAGAAAAAGAAATTGAGGGAATTAAAGTAGGCAAGAAAGAAACTAAACTAAACTATCACTCTGAAGATAATATAATGGTATACTTAGAGAACCAACTAAAAAAACTAGTTGAAATAACTAATAACAAGAAAGTTGCAGGATACAAAATAAATTTGTACCAATAGTCAGCATTTTCATATAATACCAACAAAGTTCAGCAGCAAGAGATGGAAAGAGAAATTCCATTTAAAATTGCTCTAGAAATTATAAAATACCAGAGAATCTAATTGCCAAGACAAATCCATGAATTTATTAACAAAATTATAAACAAATTTCATACAAATTAAGTCAGATATAAACAATTGGGAAAATGTTAATTACTCATGGATAGCTAAAACTAATATAATAAACTAATATAATTAAAATGGTAAATCTATACAAATTGAGTTACTTAATTTGTGCCATACCAATCAAACTACTAAATAATTATTTTATAGAACTAGGAAAAAAGAACAAAAGATCAAGAATATCAAGAGAACTAATTTTTTTTTAAAAAGAATGAAACTGACCTAGAAGGACCAGATCTCAAACTGTTCTACAAAATTTGATGAATAATCATCAAAACATACAGGTACTAGTTAAGAAATAGACTTAGATCAATGAAATAGATGAGATTCACAATATACAGTGGTAAATGACTTTAGTAACTTAGTTTTTGATAAATCCAAGACCCTAGCTTTTGGAATAAGAGCTCATTCTTTAACAAAAACTGCTGGGAAAATTGGAAAATGTTATGGCAGAAATTTGGTATATCCCAATATTTTACATCCAAGATAAGGTCAAAATGGACATATTCTTTAGATATAAAGAGTGATACAATAACTAAATTAAGGGAACATATAAAAGTTTACCTACCATATCTATGGAGGAGGGGAAAATTTTTGACCAAATGGGATAGAGCATTATAAGCAGTAAAATGAATAATTTTGATTGTTTTAAAAGAAAAGGTTTTTCTTCAAACAAAACCAATGTAACTAAGATTAGAAGAGAAATAACAAATTGAGGAAAAAATTATAACAACATTTTCTGACAGAAGCCTCCTTTCTCAAATTTATAGGAAACTAAGTTAAATTTACAAGAATACAAACCATTCTCCAAACAGCAAGGGTAAAAAATATGAAGAAGAAAAAAATTGTTAGAATCAGATAGATGTGGATAAAAACACACTATATTTCACACCAGTGTATTTACCATTTTATTTTGTGGTTTTGGTTTTCTATGAAGATGCTTTTACAACAAAAATCAATATGGAAGTGTGTTTTGCACGACAATAAAAATAAACTTAAAAAAAGCCAAATTTCCACTTTGAACACTTGGTATATCATATATTCCTAGATCCAAATCTCCCTTCTGAGACATTTTGTGGATTCATGAAATTCTGGTGTATTGATAAATATTTTTGAAGAAAGGGGAGCCTCTTTAGTAATCAGCTCTCTTGTTTTTACACATTTCTATCCTATGAGACTTCTTAGGGACATTAATTTCTTCTCCTCTATTCTTAATGTGTGAATAGTTAGATCAAACTCTTATGACTGAGAAGTTATAGATATGATTTATTAGATTCTTCAATGGCATAGGTTTTGAAATAAGCACAATCTCATCTACAAAAGCCGCCATCCAAGAACACCTTGAGGTCTTTACCATTGGGAGAAAATATCTCTTTAACTTGTATTTGTGTGGATCACCTCCATGAAAACTGGAAATACTGTTCGTAAGCATATGTTCCTTTTTTAAGCCTCACTTGGTTAAAAAAAAACAGAAGACATTTGTTTGTTTTTATGATGAGTGCCATCAAATAATTTGTATTTTTCCAAAGAATCATGCATAAATTTGACATGAATAGGTGACTCTTATAAAAAAATCTTTAAAGAAATGTTTTGCTGTACTGAATCAAATGCTTTCTTATAGTCAACAAACAATAAAGATTCTGTATTCTTTATATTCTTTAATGACATGTGTGATGATAAAGTTGGGATCTATTGTAGGGAATAATTTTCAAAAGCCTTCCTATTTATTTCTAATACTTAGCAAAATGTCCTTAACATGTATATTAACAATTATCATAAAAATTTTGCCCAGTGGAAAATAGGGAAATGGGTCACTGATTATTAACGTAATTTCAGTTGCCTTTTTTTTCTGTTTATTTATAACTGTAGGGTCTAACTTCCCCTTCTCTCCTTCCTCACTCCCCCTTACATTTAGTTTCTTTACTTTCTTTAGATACCTTGAGCATTGGTTCCTTAACACAGAAAACTGAGTATTTGATATTTATTTTTTTTTGTACTATTTCAACTTCTACTCTGAGTACATAAAGGCCTGTGATGTTAAAGCTTAAATGTGGTAGTCCTGTTTTCCTTGATGGTAAAAAGAGTTTGCTTAATAAGTTTTTCAGTTTCTTCCTAACTTTTCATGTCTTCCAATTTAATCATTAAATGCCTTTGGGTTTCTTCTAAATGTATTTAAAAATCTTTTTCTCTCCAATGCTTCTTACTTTTTCATGAGGTATCATTGCTCATAGTATTTGACCAACCTCTATAAACAAAATATTGTTTTTTTTCTCCAAAACTGTTCTTAGTCTTGGTTGTCATATCTCTCTCCCAAGTAGGTAACATTTTTTACTTACTATAACAATTTTAGGCTCTTTTAGATTACTTACCATTGCAATTAATTTATAAGGATTTATCTATGTAAATGTTATAATGTCTATGTTATCTTCCTCAATCATTCTTATTTTCACAATATCAATAATTTATTTAACTAGAACAGGATGGAGGGGGATACTATGTGCCTCAGTGGATTGAAAGTCAGACCTAGAGATAGCAGGTCCTAGATATTCAAATCTGGCCTCCGCCATTTCCTAGCAACGTGACCTTGGACAAGTCATTCCTATTGCCTAGTCATTCTTCTGCCTTGCAACCAATTTGTACTATTGAAGAGAGAAAGTAAGGGTTTTAATGAAAAACAAATTAAGACAGGATAGTGTTTTAAAATTGGGTGATATCTTGTTTCTCATTTGTATTATTTTATTTCTAACCTTATAATTATGTTGATCTTTGTTCATATTTAGCCTGATGATTTTTTGCTTCACAGAATCTGTCTCTTCCTTCAAGAGGTCACCCAAGCACTCATTCTTAAAGCTTTTTCCGATCTCTCCAGTTGTTTGTGTCTAATGTCTATCCACATTCCCTGTATTACTTTATACTTTCTTTGTATTATTCCCAAATATGTTTATTTACAAACCTGCTGTCATCATGAGCCTTTAAGCTTCTTGTAAGAATGGTTTGTTTCGTTTTCTCTCACCCTCAGTGCCAGAGAGGTACCTGCTGCATTAATGAATACTTATTGATTAATTTTAGACCAATAACACAATGATCTGACTGGATACAAATATCTAATGGGACAATGACTTCTATACAATAATGAATCATTTCCCATCACTTAAGATAAAATCACCTTCATTTTGGATACTATTTTTTTCTTTAAAAAAGGTGTTCATCATACACACATGTGTTTATTTTTACTTCATAAGCCTTTTTTCCATATTTTAGATTCCTGAACTATATTTTCCAATGTATATATTTTTCACTGTGTCTACCATCACATGGAAATCTTCCACTATCAAGATAATTTAATTTGGAAGGTCATGTTTAATTCTACGTATAATTTTAATTATCTGTTTTCTATAGTAGATTCCATTGCTTATTACAATTGTCTTCGTATATATTTTCCCATTTGCTTTTATTTTCAAAATAGTTTCTTTATATTGTTTTACTTTGCTTTTATTTCTTAATGACATAAAGTCCCTTCCCCCAACACTGTACTCAAAATATCCTAACTTTGTTACAAAAAGATTGAATTAAGCTCAATAAATCAACAAACCAGCCACATTTGTAAATGTGTGTTTCATTTTGTAGATATATGTCCTTTCTGATTAGTCAATGCAAATATCTATTATGAGCACTGAAGAGGATCAAACAACCCTTAAAATAGTATTTCTTGCTGACTTTAGATGTGCAATACAAATGAATCCACCAAATCCACTGGCAGTATGATATGGTAGAAAAAATTCCAGATTTTATTCAGAGGACATGAGTTTTATTTCCTGCCACTTATTTTTTTTGATGAATTGGAACAAATAACCTTGCTGGGTCTCACTTTCTTTATTTGTAAAATAAGAATTTTGACTAGATGATCTACAAAATCCTTTCCAACTTTGTGATCTACTGAACTGCTCTTCCATTCTTCATGGATCATCTTCAAATTATTCTTCCATTTAGTTGTAATTTCCTTTTGTTTTCTGGATTCATTGAGAGGAAAAATGTCAAGATGGAAACAATCCAATTCCTCTAGAAGTCTAGTCAGTAGTTAATGATTTCCCATTTAGAATAGCAATCACTAAAAGCATGTGTATGGAGAACATAAAATTGTGTATTAACTTAATGGTTATCTACCTGATCAGATGCATGTGATACTAAGGTAAACCAAAAAAATCCATTTTAACAAAAAAGTCTTCCTCTAGAGCAGGGGTCAGCAACCTTTTTGGCTGTGAGAGCCATAAACGCCACATTTTTTAAAATGTAATTTCATGAGAGTGACTTGCCCAGGGTTATGCAGCTAGGAAATGTTGGAGGTAAAATTTGAACTCAGGTCTTTCTAATTCCAGGTCTAGCAGTCTACCCACTGAGCCACCTCACTGCCTCTGAGGCATACAAAAGTTGACTCTTCCAAGGTAAAATATCTAGCAAGTACCTCAGGCTAGATTTAAGCTCAGGTCATTTTTGGCTCCAAGCCCAGTGCTCTTAACCACTAAGCCACACTTGTCTCTTGCAATGGAATACTAGTATGTGATGGTTAAAAATTAAAACAGAATAAATAAAAACAAAACTCCTGAGAGCATTTTATGAACAGATACAAATTGAACGAATGGAGCCAAAAGAACACTGTATACAGTAATAGCACTAATAATGATCAATTGGGAAAGATTTAGCTATATTATCAGTACAAAAATCTAAGACAAGCCTGAAGAATTTATTCTCTTCACCCTAAGAAAGAGAACTGATGAAGTCTGTGTGCAGATTGGAGAATATTTTTATCATTAATTTTTTTTCTTTTTTGTGAGATGGCTAATATGGAAACACATTTTGCATGATATCATATGTGCAATTGATGTCACATTGCTTGTCTTCTCAATTGGTGGGGGAATATGGAAATGAAGGAGAGAATTCAGAACTCAAAAATTGTAAAAGATTTTCCGTTTTGGTTCTTCTACCTTTAAAAGAATGGATTGTTAGTAAGAAATGCCATAAATTCTGAAGTGTATTATTTTTTATCAGCAAAGGAGTCTGCTAATCATTATTAGAACACACCTTTGTACTATATGTGTGATATATTTTTTCTAAATTTCTAATCTTTTCCCCATTCTCTATTCATATTGCCTCTAGTATATTCTGATAACAATATTGATTCTATTATTCTATTACTTTTGGTTTATTTTCAATCAATTGCTTTCCATTATATTTACCCACTCTGGTTCCTTTGTATAAATTACTTCACTCCCATCCCTAACACTGATATAATCTCATCATGATTCTATTTCTTTGCTTTTTTAAAAATCTATTTTGAGCCTCTAAATAGGACCCTGGCCTGACTATTATGATTCTGAGTTTTGATATTGTCCTCCAGGTTGGCCTCAAAAGTTTAATTATGACCTGGGTTTCCCCGTCAAATATTCCTGGCATAACTTTGACCTGAAGTTATATGTATCCTATGTGCTTATTCTCCCTAATAGCATAGTAAAGTAGAAAAAAAAACATTTTTTTCTGGAGTATGAGAACTTAGCTTAAGCTCCCACCTCTGAGGCTTCTACTATATGATCTTGGGCAAGGCAAATCAATTACACTGGTCTTATTTTCTTCTTATGTAAAATGAGACTGTTGGAAAAGATAGCCTTTGTGATCCTTCCTATTTATAAATCTACCATCTTAATTCTTCTAGGTGAACACTGACGACTATAATGTGTATGTCTATGTATTTTTCTCATGTTTATCATGTCGTGAAACAAAACACATATTACCTATGCTAGAGAAAATTCATGGAGAAAATAAAGTAAAAATGGTATGTTTTATAATAATTAACAGAGCCAGTAATTAATGTTATGATAGAGGGGAGATAGAGAGAGTCTATGAGGTGAGACTCTCTTCTAGCTCTCCCCTCCACTGAATATGCACTGCAGTAGACTTTGAGGGGGTGTCACCAAGAAACTGGATAACTTGGATAGTTGTGCCACCCCACAGGAGTTGGGGGCAAGGCTTCCCTATAAGTGGAGGTATGTGGTATCCCAATCTGATTATGAATGAGGGCAGGACTCACACAAGTCTCCCCTGAGGTCAGCCAACTTCACAGAGGGTGGTCTGGTTTCAAGATGGAGGCAGCCAGACCAAGCTGTGATTCCCCTCTCCCTCGTTGTCTCTCAGGCACTCTGGAATGCTATCTGACTAATGAATGTCTTTTATTAATATCAATATAGGGATTGGGGAAAGGGGTGAAGGGCAGAGGAATTTTGGGGTGCCCTCTTCTCTATTTCTATGGGGTATGTCCCTCAGGTGTGAACCTTTGGGGTTCCCACTCCTAAGCATCTCTTTGTCCCTTCTCCTTCTGTATCTATTTCTATCCTTTTCTATAACTGTAACTTAGACTGGAAAGGGTCTTTCAGCAAGGTTGGGTAATGGGAGAAGGAGCCCAAGAGATTGCTCCCAAAATGGAATCCCAAAACTTAGGTGAATCGTTGGCTGAAGTCTTTCTGGGTGAGAAGTGATTGGGATGCCTTTGACCAGGAAATCAGGGTTTCAATGTCCAAAGAAAGATTGTCAGGAAGCCCTTAGGACTGTATTCGAGCTGAGATGTTCTCTTCCTCTTTCTCTCAGTCCACTGCTGGAAGTACTTCCTTCTTTCCTTCCTCCTCCAGAGCATTCCCCCAAAATCCCCTCTTTTCTTAACTGTCACCAACTGTCACCAACTGTCAGTCATTCCTTCTCTAGCTCTTCCTGTCCCATCCACCTTACACAAATCCCATTCTTACAGTATCCCGGTTTTGTGTCATGGGACTTTTTCCAAAAGTTCCACTTAATTCATGCATCACTATTTCCTATTCCTATCTTATGTTCCCTGTCCCTCCAAAATAATAAATCCTTATCTTGTCTTATCACTATACTAATTATCTATCTATTCCTATTCTAAGACTGGTTTTGGAGAGGTTGGTAATTGGATGAGGGTTGCAATTTATATAACAATTTTTACAAGGTACAAAACAATTTTGTAACATGAAAAATGTTCCATTGAACACAATGTCTAAGTTTACAGTGTAACAATTTTCTTATTCTTAAATTCTTCTACGTTATTATTCAACAGAATTTTAACTTGTTTCTACTTTTAATATATATGTCAATCAAGTAATGCAATACACCTATCTTATTATTCTTAATTGTTATCAAATTATGTTTAAACTACCTGTGTTTTAAATGCAATGTTAGTTTTTATATTAAGAATCTATTTTAGTATGTTAGTATTCTTAGCTATCTATCCAACAACATTTATATATTTTATTCTTATGCTTTCCCTGCACTAGCTCGCTAAAAATTTTGAACTTCCCTAGCCCTTTCTGCACTTTCCCCTATGTCTAATGTTCTAATTATCTGCTAAATTGTTAGTATGCTACAGTAGCTTCATGGTTAGGGACTATTATTTACAGTTCTACTCTACTTTTCAGCCTATATTACAGTTAAATATAAATTGTACATTATTTACACTATTATACATTTATACAAGCATTGGTTGTGCATATCGATGTTAACCAGACAAGAAAATCGCTTCATTTTCTTATGTGGTTAAAATCTTATGCAACTTGCAACTATTTACATTATAGACATGTATATTTTGTATTTACACAATCTTCAGACATTCGCTTATATCTTGACTAGATATCAGATTTGTGTTATGTTTTGTGTTCTCATTATGTACTGTGCATGCAAAATATTCACTCTTGTTTTCAAAGTTGTCAATTTTCTTCAAGTTGTCTGTAGATTTCTCTTGTATCTTGATGCTATGTACTGTGGTTGCATTATCCCTAAAATATGAGTTTAATTTGTGATATCGCCCCACCATAGCTTACATAAATCATTTCTTTCTGTCCTCTTCTTTGTGCAATTGTCCATTTTTGCAAAGTTCATAGTTCAAAACTTTTTTCACAATGTCTTTTCAAGTGCTCTTTACTTGCATCTTTCTTCTTGGTGATTTTTTCGATTTCTTTTTCTTCTCTTGATGCTTTTCCCCTTCTCTGATTCTCTGTCACATGTTGTCTGTTATCATACATGTTGTCGGATGGGTTCTCTGGTTCAGATACAGGAACAGTGTGGATTGTGATGCTTTGTCAGTGATGAAAATCAGTTATTTGTGTGTATATGTTATATGCACTTTCAGATGTTTTGTAATGACTTGGCTAGGTTTTGTAGATCAATATCTACTTACATATGCTTTCCTTTTGTAGGGATAATGTTCTTTATTGGTGGAACTAAAAATCCAATATTGCTTTGATTCCATTTATATATACTGTTTTCATTGCTACAGTCTACTCCATATTTTGTTTGTAATCCTTATGTATTTACACTTTTCTTTAGGTGATCTGTACTTTTGATGGATTAGTCATCCAGTACATGTATGAAACATAGCCACTTCCCTCTTTCTTCAATGCCTATGTCTGGTACCCTGATTACAGGTACATTTGCTTCTTGATATAGTCTTTTTAATTCCTCTTCATCATCAGAACTCATGTCATCAGAGTCTGTGTAAACAGGATATATTTGTGATGGCTTGATATGAATTTCATCTAATGCTAAAATTGCTTCACTGTCTATATCTGCTAAGTCATTTTCTGGTAGCAAGCTAGTCATGTATGGTTCATTATTTTCTGCCTCTTGGTTGACTTGGCTCATGGGTTTAGCTGTTTCTGTTTTTTGATTCACTTGAATCATTGGAGTCTCTATCTCTGTATATCCCATGTCCTCTTTCTGTTATAAAGTGACCACTATATGTTCTGGCTTTGGACCCTCAGGTTGCAATGCATTTTGATCTTGCAATGCATTTGCTTCCCCTTCATTGTTTCTGTGTGGCATTAACATGTTGTTATCTTGATTGTTACTTGGCTTGGCTTTATTATTTTCTGGATTGATTTGTTGTTCTGTGTGAGTGATTCCTCTATTTGGTTATGTCTTAAGCATTTAGAGTTCTCTCCAGGTGGAGGCATTCCTGAAGTAACAGAAGCTTGTAAATTTGGACGTTTTTGAGTCAAGGTTTTTCCCAGAGATTTTTTTGGCTTAAAGTTTTTTACTGTTTAGTTTAAGTTTGAATGTCCTAGTATGTCAATGCAATTCTTTTCTCTGTTAACCTTTTCATGTGCCAAGTCTCTTGGAGGTTTGCTTGTGTCAGTACTTAAGGATAATGCTCTTCCCTTCCCAATGGTCTTTATTGTAAGTTGCTTTGCAGTTTCTTTCATATCATTGCTTGTCTCTGTGTGAAACTGCTCAGAACAACTCATTTAAGCTCATCTCTTGAACTGTTGCATTTGGATTTGTTATTAGTTGATCTTTTATATCTGGAACTTTCTTGTCATTAAGTGTTGAGGATTTTAAGTTTAAATCTGTTGTTACCAGTATTTTGCATGTTGCAATTTCCTTATTATTTGTTAGTGCTATAGTCATTATGTTTTAAAGTCTGGTGGAAATGTGTTTGTATTTTCCTCCTTTCTCTTTGAATCCCATAAATTCTGTTTTTGATTTCTATTACATCCCTGACCATTTGATTTTCTTCTTCTATTTGATCCCTAGATTTAATCTTTGCTATTCCATGTCCATAGTGTATTTCCATGCCCAAGCCTCTTACATCATGATTTTATGTCTTTTCCTCTTGCCCCATCCCTTGGGCTTTCCTTTATGTTCCTGGGCTATTTCCTGGCATCATAAGGTATCATGTTTTTCTGTCAGCACTTGGGAATAATGTGGTTTCCACCCTGCGCTATGTATTTTTATATAGTCTGCAGGTCAGGAGCATGCTGACTAGATGATTCACAATTGTGATAACAACATTTCTTTTCCCTCTTGTGAGTGTTGTATCTAAATTTTGGGTATGTATTATTGTAATTGCTTCTTTTGTTGTTGTTGTTGTTGTTAAGTTGGGCTTTGAGGTGACAATTTTTCACTATATGCCCTATTTTCCCACAAAGAAAACACTTTATATTATTATTAAAATTATTGCTAGTTTGTCTGGGTTGTTGGTACTGAGTTCTTGCTATATATGTGTGTAGGGCTGCTAGGTTTTTGATTTCCTCTATTTCTTTTTGTTTGATGGTAGATTTCACCTCTTTTAATTGCTCCTTTAAATCTTTTATGATATCATCTTTTTCTTTAATAGATTTTTTGGATTCTTTTACTTCCTGATTTCCCGAATGAACATAAGCAGCAGTTTTATGTCGGTCTTCCAAACTTAATGATTACCATCCCAGACAATGCAAATTAAAGTATGTTCTAATTGGTAGGGAACTGCCCTTAATGAACTGTCTTCTTATGTGCTACAAGTTGGATTCATTTAAGTCTTGGAACCCTAAAATTGTTTCCCCATCTTCAACAGAACATTCTAGATATAAAAGATCATAGAATAAAGATGGAACATACACAAAAAGATGAACTAATGACAAATCCAAATTTAACAGTTCAAGAGATAAGCTTAAATGGGTGTTCTGAGCAGTTTCACACAGAGACAGGCAATGATATGAAAGAAACTGCAAAGCAACTTACAATAAAGACCATTGGGAAGGAAAGAGCATTATCCTTAAGCACTGAAACAAGGAAACCTCCAAGAGACTTGGCACATGAAAAGGTTAACAGAGAAAAGAATTGCATTGACATATTAGGACATTCAAACTTAAACCCAACAGTAAAAGACTTTAAGCAAAAAAAATCTGAGAAAAACCTTGATTCAAAAACTTCCAAACGTACAGGCTTGTGTTACTTCAGAATGCCTCCACCTGAAGAGATCTCTAAATGCATAAGAGATAAACAAATAGAGGAATCACTCACACAGAGTAAGGAATCGATCCAGAAAATAATACAACAAAGCCAGGAAAACCAGGATACTGTAAGGATGGAATTTGTGCAAGGGGAGGGGACAGAAGGAGCCAGAGAAGGAGTGACTGAACGTTGGTGACAGTTGGTGATGGTTGAGACCAGAGGAATTCTGGGGAATTCTCCGGAAGAGGAAGGAGGAAAAAAGAGGTATCCTGGAGGAGGACTGGGAGAGGAAGGATGTGGATATTCCAGCTCCTATCCAGTCCTGAGGGCTTCCTGAGGATCTTTCAACTTCAAAAAATGAGTCAGTTAAGTTTTGGGATTCCATTTTGGGAGCAATCTCTTAGGTTCCTTCTCTCATTACCCAACCTTGCTGAGAGACCCTTTCCAGTCTAAGTTACAATTATAGAAAAGGATAGAAATAGATACAGAAGGAGAAGGGATAAGGGGGGAGAAACTTAGGAGTGGGAACCCCAAAGGTTCACACCTGAGGGACATACCCCATAGAAATAGAGAAGAGGGCACCCCAAAATTCCTCTGCCCTTCACCCCTTTCCCTAATCCCTATATTGATATTAATAAAAGACATTCATTAGTCAGATAGCATTCCAGAGTGCCTGAGAGACAGCGAGGGAGAGGGGAATCACAGCTTGGTCTGGCTGCCTCCATCTTGAAACCAGACCACCCTCTGTGAAGTTGACTGACCTCGGGAGAGGCTTACATGAACCCCACTCTCATTCAGAATCGGATTGGGGTCCCCTATACCTCATCTTATAGGGAAGATCATAGAAATACATGATTCCTGCCAATGGACTCTGTTCCTTATATGATAGTCTGTCTTTTTTTTTAATCATGATACCCTTGAAGTTGTACTGGACTCTTGCTTTGTTGATAATAGTTAAGTTATTCACAGTTGATCATCATACATTATTGTTGTTACTGTAGCAATATTCTCCTTGCTCTACTCACTTCAATTTCCATCACTTCATCATATGTCTTTCTTTTTTTTGTCATCATCTTCTTTGCCATTTCTTATGGCAGAATAGCATCACATTACAAGTATATGCTACAACTTGTTCAGCCATTTCCAAATTGATGGATTTTCCTTAAGTTTCTTCTTTTTTGCCACCTCAATAAGAGCTATTATAAACATTTTTGTATAGAAATGTCCTTTCCCCCTATCTTTAATTTCTTTGGATTACAGACCTAGTATTGGAGTTGCTGGGTTAAACGGTATATATAGTTTGGGGCATGGATCCAGATTGTTCTCCAGAATGGTTGTATCAATTTGCAGCTCTGCCAGCAGTGTATTAGTGTCTCGCTTTATTCACATCTCCTCTAAGTATCCATGTATTTTTAGGAAAGAGTTTTTACTCATGGAATATCAGAATCTTTAGAGAATTTATTTTATACTTGGGGAAGTAGTGATGTCCTTTTCTATAAATATTCTTCTATAATCCCATTTTCTAACATTTTCATCCTAATTTACATGTAGGTAAGAATTCACTATAAATTATTTTGATAAGGAATCAATGACCTTAATTTATTGACAACCCACTCAATGCAGAATATTCCTTTTACTCCTCAGGGCAAATGAAATGAAAATAACAGATACAATTAATTTATGTGTAAAAAGCTATAGAATAAAAATTTAAAGATATGTATTAATTATAGTAGCAGTAATACAGTAGAAGGATAAAATAACTGAATGTATAATTAATGAAGAAAACTTGATAGGGGCTATGGAATTTGACATCATTATTGATGGACTGGTACATTCTAGATAAATATCCATAATTTTAAGTAAGGGAAACAATATGCCTACAAGTAGAGGAATGAGAAAAGAGTTCAACATTCTCTTTTGGAAGACTAAGAGGTTTGGAGATTTTTCTAAAGTCTTGGAATAATTAGCAAGGATCAATCAATTATTAAACATTTTATTACATGCCTACTAAGCACTAGAGATATGCAAAAAAGCAGGGCAATATCTGAGTTCAAGGAGCTTACAGTCAAATAGAGGAGGCAACAAAGAAATATATGCAAACAATCTATATACAGCATAAATGGGAGATAATTAAGAGAAGTAGGCACTAGAATTAAGAAGTGTTAGGAAGCACTTCCTAAAGAAGATGAAATTTTAGTTGATGCTTAAAGGAAGCAAGTGGAGACTGAAGATATGGATGAGGAGGTGAGTATTCCAGGTGTAAGGGACAAACAGAAAAAATGTGTGGAAAGATAGAGTGCTTTATTTGTGAAACAGCAAGGAGGCCAGAATTACTGTATTGAAAAAATGTGGCAAATAATAAAATATAAAAAGACTAGAAAGGTTGGATAGAGTTAAGTTATAAAGGATTTTCAATGCCAGGTAGAGAATTTTGCATTTAATCCTGGAAGTAATAGGGAGCCACTAGAGTTTATTGAATAATTCTGTGTGTTGGTGTGGGTGTATGTGGGTGTCATAGTTAGATCTGTGCCTTGGGAAAATCCCTTTAGTGACTGAATGGAAAATGAACAGGCCTGGGAAGACTTGGAGCAGACAGTGCCCACAAATAGCAACTGTAATAGTGTAGGTATGAGGTAATGAGGGCCTGCATAAGAGTGGTGGAAATGTTAGAGAAGAAAAAGGGATGTATCCAAGAAATGTTCCAAAAGGAGAGATTGACAGTACTTGGGAGAGGATGAGATTACCAAGTGACCTCATATAGAGGAAAAAGAGAAGAGAGTCCAAGACAAAACTCTCTGTGATACCTTTTCAGAGAGGGCATAAACTAGATAACAATTCAGCAAGGAGGACTGAGAAGAAGCAATCATATTGGTAGGAGGAGAATAAAGAAATAGTGGTGTCAAAAGACAGAGAAAATAAAATATCAAAGACAGGAGTGTGATCAATAATATTAAAGACTGAAGATGGGTCAAAAAGAGTGAGAATAGAGAAACGACCATTCATTTTGACAACAAGATCACTGTTAATTTTAGAAAGAGCAATTCTGGTGAACTTATAACATCAGAAGCTAGTTTACAAGGGAAAAAGAAGAGAATGAGAAAAGAGAAAGCAGAGATATCTATTATAGATGGCCTTTTCAAGAAGTTCAACAAAAAAGGACATGAGATATGGGATGATGAATCAAGTGGGGATTCTTTCAGCGTTAGGGAGACATGAACATATTTGAAAGCCACAGAGAATGATCCAGTTGATGAGAAATAATTCAAAGTATGTGATAGAGGGGGCAGGTGGGCGGCTCAATGGATAGAGTGCTAGGCTTGTATCAGAAGGACATTGATTTAAATATGGACCCAGACATTCTTAGTTGTGTGACCCTGGATAAATCACTTTACTTCTATTGCCTACCCCTTACTTGATCTTCTGTCTTGGAACTGAAAAATTGTATCAGTTCTAAAACAGAAGGTAAACATTTTAAAAAAGGAAAATATGTGATAGAATGGGAATGATAGAAGAAGCATTCTTTGTTGAAGGAGTTAAAGTTGAAGGAGTTGAAGGAGACTGGAAGGAATTGGATTGTTTGGGCAGGAAACAGAACAAAGGAATAAGGCTACTTCATCATGTGAAAGAGGATTGAAAGAAGAGATAGTGGAAGAAGGCACGTGAATGATGTGATATGAGAAATAAGAAAGAAGAGGGAGATTCAGCAAATGACCTCTCTTTTTCTGTAAAATATGAAGCAAAGTTCTCACCTGAAAATGTTGGAGTAGGGGTACTATGGGAGGTTTGAGAAAGAATAAAAATGTTTAGAAGAGCTACTGTGGAGAGTGGAATAGTGAGTTGATAAGGCATGTATGGAAAGACTACCTAATAGCAAGAAGTTTGTGTAACTCATTTGTTCAAATGCATTTGTTTAAGTTTGAAGTAGGCTTAGAAGAGTTATGTGATTTTCTCCTCTTTCATTCAACAAAACTTGTGTAGGAGTTAAGGCAGCAAATATTGGGAATGACCCAAGACTGAGGTTTAGCAGTATATAATTGGTGAAGTTTAAGGATTCCAGAGAAAAGGACAGTGTAAAGTCATGTTGGTTCTCTAAAGGATCAAGATGAGGAAAAGAGGAGAGATGGCTGGGGAAAGAATTAAGGAGTCAAGAGATTGCAGGTCATAGTGTAGATTAAAAGTAGGCTTTTGAAAGGAAAAAAAAGAGGAAGGTGAAAAGCCAATAGATTATTGTCTGATAAATGTGATAAATGTTTTTAAGAATTCTTGAGTGTGGGGGTTAAAATTATTGTTGATGGAAAGATAAAGATAAAGGGTATGACCATCTTTGTGTGCTGTTGAAGTAGAGTGGAGTAGTAGGTTACGGGAATGAGTAGGTTGAGAACTCAGTAGTTAAAGTAGGAACTGAACTCCAGAATACCAATTCTAAATATAATTCTTTCTGCTACACTATGCTGTCTCTTTGAACAGAGTGCCTTAGGGCACATCTATAATTAGAAAGAGAAAGGAATTGGAAAATAATAAATTTATAAATTCAAGTCAATACATAAGGCAGAGACCTTTATCAACTTACAGTCATTCAAATTTCCTGATCTGCTCAAGTGTGTCCACTGTATGGAATAAGTATATTCTTGTAAAACAAGAAATGGATTATTACTATAAAAATTCTCCTCTCTAGTCTTTCTGTCAGCAATCTTTCCTTTTCTCCAGTTCTTTCTTCACCTTACCTCCCCTTCTTGAAATATCATTCTCAACATGGGACTTGCCTACCTAACAAATTATACTATCTCACTATTGTTTAGCTGATCAAATGCAAATTCCTCAATACGTTACTGAAAATCTTCTACCTGCTGGCCAGTCATCTCCCTCAACATAGCTAAAGATTAACATTGGGTCTTCACTATCCTCATAATCTGAAATGTTTCATATTCTTATCCTGTTTGTTCTACTCAGAATATTGGAATGTCCTAACCCTTCTGTTTCAATACGAATCCTATTGTCCCTTCACTAGTTATCTTTAACCTTAACTTCTTCAAATCGCAATTAATCTGAGCTCATAATAATTTCCCCCTTTCTATGATGACTTAAATACAATAATAAAACTTAAAAGCTGCATTATAATTCATCAAAAGGACTGAGGAGAGACAAGAGGTAAGAAGGCTATGATATTGTTATGAAATCCAAGGGATAAATAGTTAATTATGCATTCATTTAATATTTATTAATTGCCCAGTTTGAGTCAAACAATGTGCTAATTACTGCAGATAATAATGAGACAATCCTGTCCTTAAGGTGCTCTCAATCTTCTTTGTAACATATATTCAACATAAATGAATCTAGAAAACAATTATTATAGTATTAAGTTATGCTGTCTTAAAGTTTTTGATAATGTTGATGATTCCATTGACCTGGAATTCTATTTCAACAAAATCTTTTAAATGCTTCCTTTCAACTATAACTTATTCCTTTGTACATTTCCTAATTTCTTTTCCTTCAAAGCACAGTTCAACTGCCATTCCCTGCATCAACTGATCAATAAATATTTATTAAGTGCCTACTATGTACCTTGCACTATGCTAAGTGCTAGGGATACAAAAAGGTACAAAAAACAGTTTCTGCCCTCAAAAAGTTTAAAATCATCAGTCTTTTCCTCATGAAAAACTCCATTGAGTATAGTTCCTCTTGGAATCACTTTGTATTACTTTGTCTATATTTATATCTTTTTATCTTTGTATGCAAGGAATGTCAGCTCCTTGAGGGCAGGACATGTTTTATTTTCATCTGTATTTCTACTACTTAGTATAATGTTTTATGCATAGTAGGTGCTTAATAAGTATTTTTTGAATTAATTGAACTATATCATACTGTATTTTCCCATTATATCCTTATAAATTTGGAGATGTGTTCCCATGGAAATTTTGTTTTGCTGCTAGTTATAATAAAAACCATTTAAGAATTATGTAATCATGTTAAAACCACATATTTTAAATAAAACGATCATTTTTATCATAAAATGGTAATGCTTACCATAAAGCACAACTATTGTACTAAAACAATTTTATACCAGAAACTGTGCTTCCTTGAGGCTAGAACCACAGGAGTGGGAGCTGTGCCACTTCTGTTGTTATTGCCTAGGTCTTAAAACGAAGTCTGTGTAATCATTTCTATTCCAGGACAAAATATTCCTTTTTAAAACCTATTGCTTTTATACATTAATTCCACAGGAATTTGTCTGCATTCGATTTATTAGCTGCTCTTAACACTTGATTGCTAAGCATTCTTTATAAGTTCTTCATAGAGAAGGAAATTCCCTCCCTCCTCTATATTTCCCTCTAAAGTACTACTTTAAAGATTCTTTTAAAAATGCATTTTTGTTTAACTTTTATCAACAATACAAGGATCTGGGACCCATGATGAAAAAGACTATCCATTGCCATTAAAGAAACTGATGGATCTGAATGCAGAATGAAGCATACTAGCCTTTTTATTTCCTCAAAGAATTTTTCTCCAGTGAAAGCAATGTGTCTTCTTTCACAATTTTGATGAACATGGAAACATACACACATACAACTTCTATCTTAATACCTTCTCTTTTGGAAATAGGGGGAAGGACTGAAGGGAGGGAGAGAATATTGATTATAAAATGTGAAAAATAATTGTTGAAAATTATATCAACATGTAATTTGGAAAAAATAAAAACTAAAAAATAATTTTAAAATGAATTTTGGCAAAACATAGATTTTTTGCAAGACCATTAATGTTTTTCAGATATATACATGTGCATTTTATATGTGTGTATACACAAACATACATATACATGACATAATGATCTAGAAGAACACCTGGTTTGGGGTTAGCAAACTGGGTTCAGCTGCTCATTTTACCTTGTGCTGGATCAGTGACCTTGAACAACCTATATTGAACCTCATTTTCTTAATTTTTAAAATAGCCTATCAGTAATCACACTCTATAACTCATAGAATTATTATGAACTAATAAACTAACATAAGCAAATATAAAAATCAACTTTTAGAGAAATATCAGCTATTATTTTTATTGAACCTCTTTTTTTCCACTGTATAGGAGAGTCCTTTTAGGGAAATTTCTTTTACAAATGCAGATTCATGCATTTTCTGCAAGTAATAGTCTTAGAGAATTGCCTGGTGAATTGAGAGGTTAAGTGATTTGATCAAGGGCTAGATATGAATCTATATCTTCCTTATTCTGATGTCAGCACTCTATCCACTGCACCAAACAAACTACATCTGATTATTATTACTATTGTTGTTCTTGTTACTATATGAAACTTGAAGATAACATATGATGAATGAGGAGACATGATAAATTTGGAGAAATCTATACTAAAGCTGAAAAAAATGTACTTGGGTAAGTGCCAAAGGGGTGATGCTAAATCCCTAAAGATGGTGCTTTGCACATAAAAAGAGCTTATTAGATATTTGTTCATTGACCAATAATCCTTTATCCTCTATTTTTGAAAAGTAGGCAAATAAGGTCATAGCTGATTAGTATAATGCCTTGGATTTATAGAGAACTTTTATTTATAAATCTTAAGAAGGCTTAAGGTTTTCAAACGTATTATCTCTCATTTACTTTCATACATTTTGGGTTATTCTTTATTCTCTTTTCTCTCCTCCATCCTTTGGCCAGAGAGCAAGTGACTATCAATGGCAATAACTCATCCTGGAACCCACATTCTCTAGTTCCCAGTCACTATCTAGCAACATCAACAATCTATGATACCTTCTTGTTTCAATCTGAATTCTGAGACAAACAAGATATTGTGACTTGATTTAAGATATGAGTTTCCTTGCTTTGATGTAATGTCATTTTTTTTGCTCTGATCTAATAAAATGTTGTCATGGACTTAGCTGAAATCAACTACACTTCTGAAGTATGTGATTTTGGAATCATCAAAGGAATCTAAATTGTTTAAATAAATTGAGTTTTAATTAATATATTGAACTTTCCTTTTGTCAAACAATTTTTCACTGACTAAAGGCAGCTACAATCACTGATATTATCTTGAGTCCTTAATGCAAGGCGTATTGTGTCAGCCCATGCTTCCAGTAGAAAAAATTTTGGATATCTATAGACTAATTGTATTTCCATAACACAATAGTGAAGTAACTAGATATTATGGAAAAATCTAACCCAGTAATGAGAACTCAGGAAATCAAGTTACTGAGGTTTCATTGAACTCTTTTTTTTTTAACCCTTGTACTTCGGTGCATTGTCTCATAGGTGGAAGAGTGGTAAGGGTGGGCAATGGGGGTCAAGTGACTTGCCCAGGGTCACACAGCTGGGAAGTGGCTGAGGCTGGGTTTGAACCCAGGACCTCCTGTCTCTAGGCCTGACTCTCACTCCACTGAGCTACCCAGCTGCCCTCATTGATCTCTTCTTTATTCATCTTCCCTCTTCCCAAACGAATGAAGAAAATTGCTAGGATTGTAAACAAAGAAAAGATATAACATAGCCTGTAGATGTTCCTGTAGCAGCAGAATGTCAACCAAAGAGGTGAGTAGAATTGAAAACTTCCTAAATTTCCCTATTCCAACCCTCTGACCCCTCTACCTTCCTGCTTTCTTGAGTTTGGGGAGAAGAGGAACACCCAGCCTCAGGAGCTCACCAGACAGGAATTCACACTGGGTGATTACAATCACTAGAAGAGAAATATAGGAATTTGGTCTGAAGAGAAGGCAAAAAATAAAAATACAAATCTTAGCTTTTCTTCTAGTTCTAACCTTGAAAGTTTAATTGTGAGATGCATCGAATAAACAGGTCTTAAAATATGCCCCTAGGAGGTCTGCTTGACTCCCAAACCATGAGGAGGTCTTAGTTTTTTAATCCTGTGAAAAACTATATGTATATATGTGTGTGTTTGTGTGTATTCTATAAATACATATGCACATTTTAAATACAAAATCCCAATGGAGAATAAATTCTATATGGAAATGAATCAGAATTAACAACAACATAAAGGTCATCATAAATGAAAAGTAGAAAAGCATGTAATAAGGTTAGGAGGCTCTATTGGTAAAATTTCCATTTACAGGCAGAGGAGAGGGAAGAGAAGAAAATACCCCCAATCTTCTCATTTCTACAGATAATGGAGGAAAAGCAAACACTTGTTTACTGATGCTTTGCTCCAGACAAATCTCTAGTGTCTGATGGCTTATTGGCCTCTAGTATCATCTCCATTTAGCAACCTCTTCTCACTTTTCTCTGCCCTTTTCTCAGAGAACTCAAACTTCATGTGGCCACCAGACATGGTCTTTTCTTGCCTCAATCTCATGGAACCTTAGTAGATGACTTCCTCTCAGAGGGTGCTATCTTATTATTCATTGGAAATCTATAATAGAAAGGCTATATCTCTATGCCAAAACAAACCAGAATGTTTCAGGAATTTAATCCAGGTAGTCAAAACCAAAATACTTATTTGTTTAACTCATTTGCTTAATTTTTTCTCATATTTTACCTCCTAAGTGGGAGTTAGAGTCCTGACATACCTCTATTCTAGATGGAAAGTTTAAGTACAATTGATTTTTGCCTTTCTCTGGGATGTGAATATGCTTTAAAATATGGTGCAATTCTTGCCATGATAAAGGTATCAGATTTGGACAAAATCAAGCCATAGGATAAGCAGATCCTTTCATTTCAGTTGATCCAATGATGCAAAGTTTTCTTTCGTTTTGGAATGCACGTTGTGGCATAATGGAAAGACCACAGAGAATGTTTTCTCTGTTTTAGGAGCCTGCCTGTTTAGCTATACTTGAAAATACTGTAATTATTCATTGACAACTCATTTTACTCCTAAACAGCAGATGACATAAAAAGGGGAAACAAATGTGCCTAAACTGATAAGTGACTTTCTTTCACTAAATGATTGGACTTGATTTACAATTTAAATGATGACATCTCCAATGAATGTGGATATCTGAGATGGGCATAGGCATGGAATTTGGAATATCTATGGAATAATTTTGAAACTCATCTGTTAAAAAACAAACAGTGTGGTATGGAGGAATATAGTGCTGGAATTAAATTCAGGAAAATGTTGGTTCGAATCCTGAATAGTAATTGCTACCCATGACCATGGACAGGTCATTTAGACTCAGTTTCCTACCCATAAAATGGAGAGAACAATATCTATATTGCCTCATAAATTTGTTATGAAGCTCAAATGAAATAACATATGAAATACTTCACAAACCTTAAAATAAAGTATATAATAATTTATATAAATATGAATTATTATTCATCTGTAAATGAGGACTTTCTACTAGAAGAGCTCTTTGTCTTTTAACTCTTGAGAGTTTGTTTTTGTCTTTTCAGTCTGGTAGAGTTGAGAGGGCAATGGGTTAAGAGTATTCTAGTCCCAGATTTTATACTAGTTCTGTAGTGTTTGAGAAGCCATTTAACCTCTTAAGAGTTCAGTTTTCTTTTCTGTAAAATCATTCTTGAACTAAATAGTCTCTGAGGCTACTTTCTATTATAACACTATGATTATCTATGCTTGTAAAATAGGAATAATAAGAATCCTATTTTTGTCTCAAAGATATTGTCTGGATATTTTTAAAATAAAACGTTAAAAAAAGACATACAAATGCAAGATTGCATTTTTTCATAATAGCAAAGATGGTAGGGATATCAGAGACCAGCAAATCCAACTTGAAACTGAACAAGATTCCTATCAAGAAAATACCTGACAAGTAATCATCTATCTTTTCTGTGAAGCTCTCCAATGAAGAATAGCCCATTACTTACTAGAGGAATTTATTTCACTTTTTTGAAGCTCTAATTGTTAAGAAATTTTCCCTTTCATCAATTCTAAATTTGTCTTTTTGCAGTTCTTTTTTCCTTATTCTGCCCTATGGAACAAAGAAAAGCAAGTCAAATGCTTTTTAAGATTAAAGTTTTGCTGCTGCCTCTTCCAAAGTTCTACTGCCTCCATTACTTGCATTTAAATGTATTCTATCTTCCTGATTATTTTATATAATTTCTGTAATGTTAAATGGTGAGAGAAAACAAATTCTATTTTGTTTCCATCATTAAAGGAAATTATCTTCAAACTAGAAAAAATGTAGTAAACATGGTAAGCAGGAAGCCCAAGTACAGTTTGGCCAAAAAAAAGTGTTTTAGACCAGAATATTATACCATTTATTATCAAAACTTAAAAATGGTTATAACTCTGTTGTAGAGTTGGGGAGGGAAGGCATTCTTAACTAAATGAGGGATAGAGGAGAGCATAAGAAACTCAAATATTTTTAACTACATTAGATAGAAATACTTAAATGAAAGGAAAAGACAAATCTGGGATAAGGTCATGCTATTGGTTGCGGGGAAATCTATTTCAGATATCTCAGTAAGGGTCTGATAGCCCAGGTATACAAAGAAGTAAGTTATATAAATTAGTCTAAGAACCATTATTCAACAAGTAAATGGTCAAAGATATTGACCAACCATTTTTGAAAGAATTGCAAATTATTAGCGACTATATGAAAGATTGAACCAAATCATTAGTAAGAGAAATGTAAAGTAAAATAATTCTGAGGTTTCATTTTATACTCAGCAAATTGGCAAAGATATGTTATAACAAAAGGGCCTAGGGAGATATAGGTATACAGTGATGTGAGTGTATCTATGTACTCTCCCTAGTTGCAGATGATGGAAGAACACCAACCCTGATCACCCTTGATAGTTGTTATAATTTTCCTTTTCTCTAGCAGTTGTCCAGGGAGAACCCCGAAAGGTTAGGTGGATGGGTAACTCTTTCAGGTCCTACCTGAAGTTGGATAAATTATTATAGGGCTTTAATTTGCTTTGGATCACGTTTGAAATCTGACTGCATTGACTCCCTTCCCAAGGGTCGAGATAGAAAGACCACTCAGGAAGGTACTTGTTAAACACTCTTTATCTATAATCTATAATCAGGGAAAGGATAAAGAGGAATGGGGATTGGAGACCCTGTCAATCTAATGTCTATAACTAGTTGACAATCAGGATTGGAGGCTATTGATCTAGTAAAAGCTGAAGGTTTATTCTCCACTACCCCTCTGGCCCAGCCTGGCCACAGCCAAGCCAGAGAATAGGAACCTGCTGTTAATGCAGCTGAGCTGGTGATCTTATTCTCTCAGCTTTCTCACTATCAGTGTTTGGTGATGCACTAGCTCTCACAGTCTTCAGGAAATATTTAGATTCTTCCTACACTCTTCTTCATAGACCTCCCAGCCTCCCTTCACCACCCAGAGACCTAGAGACCTAAAGAGCTAGAAAGATTCCGAGACCTAAAGAAAGAGCCCTCAGACCAAAAAGTCAAAGACCAAAGACCAAAAGACCCCTTCAAGTGGCTATCAGGGGAATTTATACTGCCAGGCCAACTGACGTTTGCCCCTGGCTCACAGCCCCCGGGAACATTCTATGCTTTCCAACTGCCTCCCCTGTCATTCAAGGTGGCATCCATAATTTCCCAGCATATGAACGTAACAGATATAAAAGTTAGAAATAGTTACTATTAGAGAAGCTATTGATAGAGGTACATTAATGTTCTATTATTCGTGGAATTGACACTGTTCTGGAAAATATTTTGGAATTTTGCTAGAAAACGATTAAAATTTCCATACCTTTTGATCCTGAAATGTCACCATGATAATGTACCTCAAGGATGTCAAAGTTATAAAGAAAGAATTCATGTACATGAAAATTTTAGTTGCAGCACTTTTTTATAGTAGCATTAAACTAGAAATTAAATATGGATTCATTAGATGAATGCAATGGCATCTAATATACTACAATAAGTGGTGAACAAGAATTCAAAAAATACAAAGAGATGTGAGAACCAATAAAAAATGAAGGAAGGAGAACTAGAAAAGCAATATACACAATTACTAAAATTATAAATAACAATAATAAAAGAAATGAAGGTTATTATTGATTAATTACAGTAACTTAGCTTAACTCTGGAGAACAGTTAGCAAAATAAACTTCTTTCTCTTTTTTTAAAGAAGTAAGGGACTATGGATGTGGGAAGCAAGACAGATGATCATGGCTGACAAATATGTTGTTTGGATTTATTAAACTTTAAAAAAATCTTTATTAGGGAAGTCTAGTTGCAAAGGGTAAGGAATATATTAAAAATAGTGTGATGTTAAAAAAAAAAGCATTAACAAATATCAAAAAAGGGCAACCCAAGTCCAAGATGGGTAAGGATTTATTAAGAGAACACGTAGCTTCATTAAATGATTTAAATTCTCCAAGAATATGCAAAAATTCTGATATATTATCCTAATTCTTAGAAAAAATGATTAAAAATAGTTCCAAGATTAGAAATAGATGCATTTTGACTTAAGTGTTATGGAGGCAAGGATGACGTTTATTCTGGAAAACAAAATCAGTAAACTTACCATTGACTCCCAGCAAAGTTGTAAAATTGATTATTAACTTGTGGGCATATCTATATATGCATATGTATATATAATTTATGGATATATATTATTTAAATGGTTGTGAGCACTCAGAAAAGAAAGTAGTGAACACTAACAATACAAGGGTTCACTAAGAAATTGTGTCAAACCATGAATTCAATGGGGAAAAGGAAGAAAGATATAAATAGATAATTCAAATTTATATCATAATTTATGGTTGAAATATTTTTGTTTTACAATCCCTTGAGGATAGTAAATTAGTCAGGAAATATTTTTTGTAATTGGAGTATTGGCTTCAAGGCAGAAGAATGGCAAAGGCTAGGCAATGGACGTTAAGTGACTTGCCCAGGGTCACACAGCTAGGAAGTGTCTGAGGCCAAATTTGAACCCAGAACCTCCAATCTCTAGGCTTGGCTCTCAATCCACTGATCCACCCATCAGCAAACATTTATCAAATGCCCATTCTGTGCTAGGCACTGTGCTAAGGATTGGAGATATGAAAGAAATAAAAACAAAACAATTTTTTAGCAAACCAACCAACTCTTTGATCATTTTTGACACTTTAATATTTCATATGTATATTTTCCTACTTCTGCTACAAAGAAGGAAAGGGATTTTTCTACATTCATCTCCAGGATCAAGCTTTCACATAATAATTGCAAAATATAATTTGAATTTTTTTTGTTCTTTCCATCCACATTGTTGATAGACATTGAATTACTTGAGATGTACAATTACAAGAAAACTCCTTGAATCAGTCTTTGGATCTGACTGGGTTTTCTGGTTAGCATAACCTAAATCCTTAGTTAAGAGTCCCTAAAGAGTAGATAGAGGTGACCCAACTAGGCATGAAAGGCTATATTCAAGTTTTGTAAAAAGGTTCCCACAATTAAATAAAGTTTTCTCAGCTGTCAGAAATTGGGAGCAGCTGGGTAGCTCAGTGGATTGAGAGCCAAGCCTAGAGACAGGAGGTCCTAGGTTCAAATCTGGCCTCAGACACTTCCCAGCTGTGTGACCCTGGGCAAGTCACTTGACCCCCATTGCCTACCCTTACCAATCTTCCACCTATAAGTCAATACACAGAAGTTAAGGGTTTAAAAAATTAAAAACAAAAAACAAAAAACAAAAAAAAATCTGCCTTTCATTTTGGGCAATCACATTAAGAAGATTAGAATTATCCTTTGTGGCCTCAGAGGACAGAGTGAAACCCAAGAGGTACAAGTTAGAGAAAGGCAAATTTTTGGTTAATAAAAGGTTCTTTTAAACCAGTGATGGGCAAATTTTTTAAAGAAGGAACCAAAGGAAAGGAAATGCTCATCTGTTAGTCTGTTTCTAAGGCAACTCTTTCGAAGTTTCATTGTATTGTATCCTACTTGTTGTATTCATCAGATTAGGAATAATGTCACACGGCTGGACAGAACATTTCAGGGGGCCACATCTGGCCTGTGGGGCATAGTTTGCCCATCACTGTTTTAAACAGTTAAAAATCTCTCCAAATGCAATGAGTTGTGTCAAGAAGTAGTGAGTTCTCCAAAACTGTATGTGTTCAAGTAGAGACTGTCAGTGATGTCAAATATTGAATTCCTGCCATTTTTATAGGAGGTGGGACAAGGTGGCTTTAAACACAACATCTATCATTTTCAAAAAATGATGACCAAAATTAGCCAGTTAACCTGAACTTTATCTAGTTCATTTCTTCCACTTTCAAATAGCTTCATCCTTAACCTACCCTAAATAGGTGGGGGGGTTGTAAGGGAAATACCCTGTTTACAATATATACATTTTATATTATTTCTTTTTTTTAAAACCCTTAACTTCTGTGTATTGGCTCATAGGTGAAAGAGTGGTAAGGGTGGGCAATGGGGGTCAAGTGACTTGCCCAGGGTCACACAGCTGGGAAGTGTCTGAGGCCGGATTTGAACCCAGGACCTCCCGTCTCTAGGCCTGGCTCTCAATCCACTGAGCTACCCAGCTGCCCCCCATTTTATATTATTTCCTGATAAAGGTGATTGTCAGTTCCTTCCAATGTTTATCTGCAAGTAACTCATTTGCCAACTAATAGCTACATTTTCACTTTTTTCTTGTAAAGGAAAATACAAATAGCTGGTTTTCTCCCTTCAAAGGATCCTTTAAACCTACCTTGACATGTTTAAGACTCATCACAGCTTTTAAAAAGGACTGTATGACAGCAACCACAGTGAAGATCCTCTATAGCAGACTATATAATGACAAAGTTTATTTGTTATTCTTTAAGGCCCTGATTTTCTATTATGGTAGAATCACAAATAAGTGATTTCTGATCTTCTCAGCTGTTGCTAGACACTAGGTCTATCTTCCTTGCAAGTATGGCATTATAAAAATTTATAAATCCAAAATACCATTTCTAACAAGGGAAATTCTGTCTTCTTTTTCTTTCTTGAACCATGTTTCAGAATTATTATTTCATAACATTAAAACTACATCTTCCCCCTTTTCTACAAAGCTGGATGTCCTTGGATTTTATACCTCTTATTAAACATTCGTGGAGGACAGGGTGGAGGGAGAATTGTGATATTTGGTTCATCAAAATGTTTCTATACTTTCAACTTCAAAATTTCTTGTTTATATGAAGAGGGGCTCAAAATCCAGCCTAATTTAAAAAGAAAAAAACATTCATTCTGTATACCTGTGACTCCTAGAAGTGGTACCACCCATAGCAGCCCCTCCTCAGTAAAATAATTGGGGTAAATGACTAAATCAGGTTGAGGGTAGCCAGTAGGTTTTAAACCTGTTGATGACCCATGGGGCTGGCTGTCTACCCTAAGTTTGTGAAAGATGTTCCCTGGCAGAATGGGCAGATGAGAACAATTTGTTCCAGTGATCATGGAGGCAGGAGAAGGAAGCATTCTGAGAGGCTCAGAGCTTGGTAAGAAATCAAAGGCCCCAATGTCATTGCCAGTTGTTTTGACTTTTGATATCCCATTGGACTTGGATGACCTTAAGAAAGAGTGAGGCTGATGACTTTGGTCAATTGTGAATCACTTAAGCTACCGTAAAATATGTGGACTCTCTGATTAGATCGGTCATTAATAAAAAAAGAACTTGTAAACTAGAAGGTGAAAAAAGAAAGAAACTGGTCCTAGTTGTCAAAGATTTTACATTCTATTGGTATTTAGTTTCAAATACACAAAAATTCAAATTCTAGATAGTTGGATTATGATTTGGTCAGAGTTCAACATAGCCCCTCTCTCTTTATTCCTCTAACCTTTAGTGCAAGTTCTGTTACAAACTTTGTTTTTTTAAATGTATTTCAGAATAGAGTAGAGAAAAAAAATCTTAAATGTCCATACTTAAAATTGTGTCTCATAAGCTTGAGGTGATGTCATGTACCGGGCATAGATCTGATTTACCATTATCGATGCTAACATTGGTATTGTTTAACATTAATTAAACTTATACTTAAGGCATGAAGTCAAACTTTATTAATCCGAGTATGTAAAGAACTCTCTTCTAAGAAGAAACCACTAATCTGTGTCTTAGTGGTTCAAATGATTTTCTTTCACACTGGGCTCATGACAATATTCCCTTTTTGCCCACTTAAAAGTTTTATTTCTCCACCAGAGGTGATCATCTGTTAAGATTCCATTTATAGACATTGCCTTTAAGCCAAACCAGATTGCTTGACTCGCTAGTAGTAGAATCCAGACCTCATCACAAAATAAGAATAGATTAGGGTTTCCAGTGGATTTTTATACTTTTAGCTATGGGTGTGCCTAAGGTGTTTACTGCATAATTTTATTGATAGTTTACTACTTAAATTGTTAATAAAATTCTTTATATTTCTCATTTATGACTTACCAAATCAGAGAGTCCACAGGTTTTTGGTAGTTTAAGAACATATGCTTTCGGGGCAGTTAGGTGGCTCAGTGGATAATCCAGTGGACCTGGACTGGAGGCCCTGGATTCTCGCTTCAGGCATTAACCAGCTGTGTGAACCTGGGCAAGTCACTTAACCCCAATTGCCTAGCCCAAATGGAAGGTAAGAGTTTTAAAAAAATAGAGCATATACCTTTGTTTACTACATTATATTAGGTAAATGTTTATTCTATTATGGAAAAACAATTTACAAAATGAAAGTTTAAAACGATGAATTTAGTTATGATAGGTTGAGAAACATTCCTTTTCTTTCATGAAAGTATTAAATCTCATTCTCACTATAATCTCAATCAGATGTCTTTTATAGGCTCCAAAACTTTGATTTTGATAGGTCAAAATAAAAACAGTTGAGTGTTTTTTGATGTCAAAAAATATGTGTTTTCATCTGTGGAGCAGCCTGGATAGATGGGAGTTCCTTGACAATGTCATTCCGCCACCTAAACATCTCTGTGCCTCTTAGTAAAATAATATACAACTTCTCAGCCTGACATTTAAAGTTTTTCACTATTCTAGCTCAGAGGCTTTCTTTTTTTTTTTTAATTTCTATTACTTCCTTCATGCATTCTATGCTCTAGCTAAACTTGATTATTGGCTCTTTCCTGAACTTGTTCTATTTACTGCTTCTTTGCTTTTGCTCAGACTCTTTGTCCCCATGACCAAAGGTATTCCCTCCCAGTCTAGGCCCTTAGAATCCTTAGTTTGCTTCAAAACAAACTAACCTAGTTGGAAGAGTGGATATAGTACTCAACCTATTATCAGAAAGACCTCAGTTCAAATCCTCCTCCAGATGCTTATAAGCTGTGTGACCCTGAACAAGTCACTTAACCATCCATATACCTCAGTTTATTTATCTTTAAAATGGGGGTAATAATAGCATCTACCTTGAAGGGCTGTTCTGAGGACAAAATGAGATCATATTTGTAAAGCACTTTCCAAATCACAAACCTGTAATAATAATACATAAATGGTAGCAATTATTATATATTCCTTCAAGGCTCAACTCAGATTCTGCCTCCTTCAGTTATTAGTAATCTTTCTATATTGTCATAAACTTTGTGTTTATCTGTCACAGAATCCTGCAAATAATAGGTGCTTGGTCTTTTGAGGAGAAAAGATAATGATTGTTATATAAAATATTATGTGATAGGCCATGGGAAGCATAGCTTAAGTGCGAGGAAAATGAAGGCAAAAATGGATTGAAGTGTATATATAGTTAACTTTGCAATAGTTAGGTAAGATCTCCCTATTTTTTAAATTGGAAAATGCTATACTTATTCCATGGAGTTGTTTTTTTTCCAAGTGAATTCATTATTTGCTTTAATATGCACCATAGCTAAGGATGGATCTAAAATCTTGTCTGAGACTCATATGTCTATCTTGTGAGACTCAAGCAACATATTCTAGGATCCAAGATTATTTTTCCCAAAATTAAGGAAGACATGAAGATCTATATATTTCTAAGCTTTTTTTTCAGATATATTTCTTCAGTACTTTAATGAATTCATGATATTATTGGTGTGAACCCTCCTTTGGTGTCAACTATCACTCATTTGAGATTTCTTATCCTGTTGGATTCTTGTCCATGTTCCACTGTAAATCCTTCATTTTGATCCATCTATTGTTCTAGAAGCCTTGGTCTGGTAGTGTTAGCCTTTGTTTACAGAAGTACATCACTTAGGTTTTCTACCTTCTTTATTTTATTTTTTTTTTATTTTTATTTTTTTGGAGATGGTCAAATGTTGTCTTGATTTTCTTTTTTTCTTTTTAAAATTTTTTCTTTTAAAATATTTTTCCATGTTTCCATGATTTATTTTCTTTCCTTCCCCTCTTCCCAACCCCTCCCAGAGCCTATAAGCAATTCCACTAGGTTGTACAAATGTTAATAATTGGACACCTGTTTCCATATTATTCATTTTTGCTATAGAGTGATCTTTTAAAGCCTAAATCCCAACTCACATATCCATATATACATATGATAAGTGAAGTCATATGTTTTGCTTTTGCATTTCTACTCCCATAGTTCTTTCTCTCAATGTGAATAGCATACTTTTACATGAGTCCCTCAGGAGTGTTCTGGCTCGTTTCATTGCTACTAGTAGCAAAGTCCATTACATTGGATTGTTCCACAATATTTTACTTTCTGTGTACAATGTTCTGCTCATTTCACTCTGCATCAGTTCATTGAAGTACTCCCTGTTTATACAGAAAGCCTCCAGATCATCAATCCTTACAGCACAATAGTATTCCATCACTATCACATACCACAATTTGTTCAGTCATTCTTCAATGGAGGGACATTCTCTCATTTTCCAATTTTTTGCCACCACAAACAGTGCAGCTACAAATATTTTTGTACAAGTATTTTTCCTTATTATCTCTTTGGGGTACAAACCTAGAAGTGATATTGCTTGATCAAAGGATATGCATTCTTTTAAAGCCCTTTGTGCATAATTCTAAATTGCCTTCCAGAATGTCTGGATTAATTCACAACTCCACTAGCAATGCATTAGTGTCTCGATTTTGTCACAACACCTCCAGTATTTATTATTTTCCTTTACTGTCATATTGGCCAATCTTCTAGATGTGAGGTGATACATCAGCATTGTTTTGATTTGCATTTCTCTATTTATGATGTATTTAGAATACTTTTTCATGTGCTTATTGATAGTTGTGATTTCTTTATCTGAAAACTACTTATTCATGTCCCTTGACCATTTGTCAATTGGGGAATGGCTTGCTTTTTGTACAATTGACTTAGCTCCTTATAAATTTGAGAGATTAGAGTTTTGTCAGAAGTTTTTGTTATAAAATTTCCCCCCCAATTTGTTGCTTCCCTTCTAATTTTGGTTGCATTGGTTTTATTTGTACAAAACCTTTTTAATTTAATATAAATAAAAATCATTTATTTTACATTTTGTAGTGCTCTCTGCCTCTTGCTTGGTCTTAAATTCCTTTCTTTCCCATAGATCTGACAGGTATACTAGTTTATGTTCACCTTATTTGTTTTTTATTTTCCTCTTTATAGTTAAGTCATTTACCCATTCTGAATTAATGTTGGTATAGGGTGTAAGATGTTGATCTTCGCCCTATTTCTCCCATACTGTTTTCCAATTCTCCCACCAGTTTTTCTCAAATAGTGTGTTCTTGTCCCAAAAGCTGGGATCTTTGGGTTTATTGAACACTATCTTGCTACTTTCATTTACCCCAAGTCTATTCCATTGATCCATCCTTCTATCTCTAAGCCAGTACCATATTATTTTGATGATCATTGTCTTATAATATAGTTTGAGATATAGTAATGTTAGATCTCCATCCTTCACATTTTTTTCATTAGTTGCTTTTCTACTTCCTGTCACACTTTCTTACCTCTTTTGCTAAACATGAAATACAAGGAACTTAGTCGTATATTAGCTAACAGGTCAAAACATTTGGGAATGGGTGTGGGAGAGACCTTGGCAGAATCTATTTCAGGTTCCCAGGATACAAGAGGGCTTATCATTGGCATATGCAAGAGATCTGCAAGCTTTATTTAACAATGTGCAATTATAAACCTTAGTTCAAAGAGAGGACTCAGAAGAGCAACATGGTACCTTTATTCCATTTTATTTTATTTATTTAATTTTAAAAACTCATACCCTCCATCTTAGAATCAATACTGTGTATTGGCTTTAAGGTAGAAGAGTTGTAATGGCTAGACAATGAAGATTAAGTGACTTGCCAAGGGTCACAGCTAAGAAATATCTGAGGTCAGATTTGAACAAAGGACCTCCTGACTCTAGACTTGACTCTCAAACTACTGAGCCACCTAGCTGCCCCTGAAAGCTTTATTTTTGAGGTTAGAACATGGCATTTACCAGATTAAAAGGAAGCTAGCTTCAAGAAGACCCTACAAATAGAAACAAATACAAAGAAGAATGATAGCCTGAGCATAAACAATGACAATGTTTTTATGACCTTGAATACGTCATTTATCTTTTCTGAATCTTAGTTTCCTCATTGTAAAATTAAGGAGATGGACAAACCAACCTGTGTGGTCTCTTCTAACTTTAAATCAATGATCTTATGATTAGCTTTAATGTTAGCTGGAGCAGTGGATAGAAAACTGGCTCTGGGGCCAGCATGGTCCGAGTTCAAATTCTGTTAGATACTAGCTGCCTGACACTTCCCAAGGTTCCCTCAATTAATTCAGCTATAAAATACAGATGATAATAGCATCTCCCTTCCAGGATTGCTATGAGGATTAAAGAATAAAATATTAGTAAAGTGCTCTGAGAATTTTAAAGCTCTATACAAATGGAAGCAGTTATTTTTTGTTGTTATTCTAAAATGTATGCATATAAAGCCAATGAACTGAAATTGTGTCAATATAATTCAAAACAGAAAAGAGCATTAAGAATATAAGTACATATGCAGACACAAACATATACACGTATTTACATACTCATAGATAGATGTAGTTTTGCTAAAAGGAAATCTTTTCTAGGAGTATTTCAACAGGTTTCTTTCTGTGATCTAGATATTTTTCACTTTCAGAGTCATTTAATTTCAAGTGAAATTGAGCTGAATGCAAATGTAGTCAACTCTTGATTATCCAGATTAATGGAGGGGAACAGATCAAGAAAAAAATCAATCAATTAACAAATAATTGAGTCCTTCATATATGCAAGTATTGTGCTAGATATAAACCCAGAAAGTAGGAAGAAATTGATCAGAATACCAAGAAAGGACTATTAATAGTCATCACTGATTTAATATGGAGGCAGTGTCTGTCACTCTTTGGGAGGAAGTTAGGAAGCTTCTCCAAACTAGAAGCTAACATTTTATGAACTTAAATTGTAATTTACTAAATGTTATTTAATGCTCTGGAAGAGTTAATTGATTTTCCAAAGCTTCCTGACCTATTGCCAGTGAATGACTTGATGACATGGTAAAATCTGGTTCAGTATGTCAGAAAAATCTAATAAATGCATGAAAAAATCATTTATTATGTGTTTATGAAAGTATGGGAGATAGAGAATAGATCTCAGAGCCAAGAATACCCATGCCTCTAACACATTCAGCCCCTGTGACTGGGCTCACAGTCTAATGGGAAGTTTCAACTTTAAGTCAAATGCAAAGGTCCCGAAATATATAACAGTTCAGGAGCAAAACATGTAGTAATACATTTCCTTTAATGTCATTCCCATCAATAAAATCATATCAATTTTGAATTTTGAAACATTTTGTAATGCCATGAAGATAGATGGTAAAAGTTTTAAATGGGTGTGCCTGATGAAGAGTCCAGGGCTATAGCACCCACAGAGTTGATGCCAGGTTTTATCTTTATATTGATTAATTCTTAGTTGGTAGTTGCAGGGGCCAGGCTAGAAGCAGGACTGGTGGCCTGATGTAGGAAAAGTACTATTACTTTCAGGACTCTTAGACTTTCCTTATTATTGATGGCAGTTGGTTAGTGATTGGTGTTGGGCAGAATGATGGCAGATTATTCTTCTTCTCAAGAGTAATTCTTCTTGATGAGCACTATAAGGAGATTGGACTAGAAGCAGGGAGGGTGGTAGGTGATTTTATGTCTGTTATTCCTAGTGCTTTGAGGCTCAATGATCTGAGTGCAAGGTAAGTTTACTGGAAAACCCAAGGAGAAAGTATTCATCTTTATCTATCTATCTATCTATCTATCTATCTATCTATCTATCTATCTATCTATCTATCTATCTATCTTTCTGTCTGTCTATCCATCTATCTATTTGTCTGGCTGAATGTCTATCTATCTGTCTATCTATATTTAATGATCTTGAAAATATTTCAAAAGATAATCAGGAAAAATACTAATCTTTGTCATTCAAATTTGAAATGATATGCTTTAACATTACTATAAAAATATTTTCCCTTTTGCAATATGGAGAGTGTTCCAACCAATCCCTCCCCAAACAAAAACAAAAACAAAGATAAATTCTTATTTTCTTTCATTTAAACTATTCTAGAGAAGAACTTAAAATCTCATACAAATAGTTTCTATAGCTACTTGAAAGGTCATTGTCTATATGTATCCAGAGAAGGTAAGTGCCATTTTCTCATGAATTCAAGATTTATAAAAATCTTCATGCAGAACAAACACCGAGATGAGAAGTGATTTAAAGGGAGATGCTACAAAATAGAGAGATGAGCATGCAGGCTTGTGTCCTCATGGGCAAGTGATATATGAGTTAAGATTCAAAGCCATAGAAGTAGATGGCAGTATTTTGTCTTTCCAAAGCTAGCATACTGCAAATAAATAAAAATCCAGGACCTTTCAGGTAATATTGATTGGCAGATTTATTTCACTTCTAACATCTGTGTCCTCTAAAATTTGGCCTTGAGGTGTCATAATAATTTAAAATTATGGATTTTTTCAAAATAAAGGATTTAGAAGATAGTTTGCAGGTGGTACTTGGCTAAAATCATCATGTTTTTTTTCAGATCAACTAAACATCAAAAAGAAATATTATGATCTATTTTCTTCCTCCTCCTGTGACCAAAAAAAAAGTATTGTGAAGGAAATATATCGGCAAGTGGCATGGTTTTTCAGAATACAGGGAATGACTTTAAAATTTACTTAATTTTGATAAAGTATGCATGTGTGCCATTCATATTTATTTGCATAAAAGGAGAGAATTCAGAAATACTATGCTTTCATTTTTGATGTAACTGTTTCTGTATCTCTAACAGTTGCTTAAGGTGGTAGTGATCTTAGTTGAATGCTTCCATTTTACTGTGAATAGAGTAGACATGATACAAAAGTCTATAGTAACCAACACTGATGAAAACTTAATGTAAAACTCTTGTTTCAAATGTGAGGAAATGGAAGACCTAGGGTGGTTGTGACTTCCTTAAGGTCAGAGAGCTCCTGAATGGCAGGACTAGGATTAGAACTCAGATTTTGTATCTCCTCTTCCACTGATCTTTCCACTCTATCACAATCTTGCTGACTGATTATTTTAAAGGGTAAATGTTCCTGTCCATCTGGTAATTAGGAAAATGTCTGTCTAATTAAATGCTCTGCTGAAATTGATAATTGGATGAAAATGAGGTATTTTTGTACGATAGGAATCAGTAAAATTCTATTGGCAAAATGATCTGTTGGCAGGACAAAGATCTTTGTTGGTGTGCCATTTAAAGTCAGAACACTCATATTTCATGAGATAACATTTTGGTGACAGTCATAAAAGATGCTTCATTTTTTATTAGTTGGATCTGCAAGTAGAGTGATTTTTCTCAGTTTATTCATCTGTAAGATGGGGATAAAATAATATACCTGAAAGAGTTTTTATTTGTATTAAATGAGTTTACAAATGAAAAATTTTTACTAACTTTAAAGTACTATGTATGATGATGGTAATGGTGGGAGTGGTGTTGTAAATTTTCTTAGGTAGGGAAATTATTTTCATTGTACACCTGATTTCTCATTTTAAAATTAGACATATGTATCTTACTTGGAATAATGGTGGCAATTAATTAATATTATACTGTTAGGAAGCTTAAGTTGTTTTTCATGGAAGTACTTTTATAAATGAAGATAATATGAGAAAGAAAGTGATTTTGAGGATCAGTTAAAAACAAGATTATCACAACCACCATTTATTAAGATTAATTATTTAGAAACTATGTGACCATCCTAAATGGGGTATGATGGCTTCAGTTTTATGTAAAACTGGAGATACTCTATTTCCATTTGGTGAAAAGCAATAACTCAAAATGTATTTTATGTATTTCTTTAGCAAAACTTTTCATCAAATAGGAGGAAGAGAGGCCATCTTTGTGTGTGTGTGTGTGTGCAGAGCTTCTCTTATAAATTTCTTTGCTGATTGTCAGTTTAGGCAACTAATGTTTTGTTTTCAGCCTCTTACTACAATTGATCCCTGTAATGCCTACTGCCTTTCATTTTCATCTTCCCTAGCACATCTGGCACTTACAATGTACCCTGTAGCTTCATTGAGTCATTTCCTGCTGATATATGTCTATATGGAGTTGTGATGATCACCTATGTATGTAAGTAATACAAACCTGTATTCTCTCTTTCTTTTAAGCCAAGATAGCGCTGGCACCAGCCTCTCATCTTATGTACCACTTTCTCCCCTTTTAAAGCCAAGCTGGCAATTCTCATCTTGAATAGCTTTAAAATTGCTCATAGCAATCAATGACAACTGAGGCATCACTAAAGAATTCCTTTTATCTCTGAGCTCCAATTTAGAACTGTCATTAAGCTTGAGTAAGCTTGAACTGTCGGAACATTTTCCCTCATTGCATGCTCCAAGCACAAAAAGTCAACTTCAAAATCAAATTTGTTCTGTCTCTTACTATACTTTGTAATGGTTTAGTATGAACAATAAGCTGAATCAAAATAGTACTGTCGATCTTTGGTAACTCAGATAACATTATGGCTTAAAAATGGGGAGCCTCTGTCTGACCTCAAAAATGAGGTACAGCAAGTCATTCACTCAAGCTGTATTTTTTTGTCTTGTATTGTCACAGAGGAGGCAGCAAGGTGTGGAGAGTAATTGTTTGAGAGCCAGAAGGCCTAGTTTCTAGTCCTGGCTCTGCCACTTTTGGCATGACTTTGGGCATGTCACCTAAATCCTGAATCTATTTTCTCTTTTCTAAAATGAAGTCATGGCTGCCTGCCCTTTGATCCAGCCATACCACTGCTAGGTTTGTATCCCAAAGATAATAAGGAAAAATACATGTACAAAAATATTTATAGCCTTGCTCTTTGTGGTAACAAAAAATTGGAAAATAAGGGGGTGTCCATCGATTTGGGAATGGCTGAACAAATTGTGGTATCTGATGGTGATAGAATACAATTGTGCTGAAAGGAATGATGAATTGGAGGAATTCCATGTGAACTAGAAAGACCTCCAGGAATTGATGCAGAGCAAAAGTAGCAGAACCAGAAGAACATTGTACACAGAAACTGAAACATCATGTCACAGTTGAATGTAATAGACTTTTCTACTAGCAGCAATGCAATGATCCAGGACAATCCAGAGGGACTTAGGAGAAAGAACGCTATTCCCATCCAGAGAAAGAGCTGTGGGAGCAGAAATGCAGAAGAGAAACATATGATTGATCACATGGTTCGAAGGGGATATGATTGGGGATTTTGACTTCAAATGATCACTATTGCAAATTTTAATAATATGGAAATAGGTTTGAAACAATGATATATGTATAACTCGGTGGAATTGCTCGTCAGCTCATTGAGTGGGGAGGGAAAAGGGGAGGAAAAGAACACGAACCATGTAACCATGGGAAAATATTCTAAATGAATGAATGAATGAATAAACAACAAACAAACAAATAAATAAATAAATGAAATGGAATCCTGGGTTTAGGTGGCTTCTTGAGCCTGCTCCAACTCAAAAAAAAAAAGATGATTCTAAGTGCTTTTATTCTATATTGCTAAATTTCATTACCATGCTGTTTAGTCTTTCAACTACCTAGGGAGAAACTGCCAAAAAAAAAGGTATGGGAACAAAAATAATTAGGAAACCTGTTTTAATAAATCAGCCCAATAAAAGGTGACTAACAAGGTAACTAATTAAAGTGCTATGATTTGGGGTTTAATTAGTGAATGATTGGAAGTTGAATTTTTCATATCAGTTTTTATCCTGAAGATTTTCTTTCCTTTTCTCAGATCGGCTTGCCTCACCCCAATACTTTTCCACTATTCCTTGCCTAATTCAAGGAGTGAAAATTTCATAGAGCCTGTAAATGTATTGGGATTCCAATATTGGCATTAAAATGTATAATTTGGTATTAATATTCACATATGCCTATTATTTTACCTGAGGTAGGGGAGAGAGATCAATAATATGTGTACAAGGGAGTGGGTCTTGGATCTGCAAGGTGCATTTATTTTTTGCCTTAAAATTATTCCCCTCACAAAAGTCCTCTTCATTGTGGTAAAAAAGTTCACATATTTAGAGATGGAAGAGATATTAAAGATCATCTTGTCTAACTACCTCATCTAATGGAGGAGACACTAAGGCCCAAAGACATCTAATGACTTGTTGAAGGACATACAAGTTAGAGTTTAAACTTAGAGTTAGAGTTTGAGCCTAGCTTTCTTGACTCTAAGTCCAGGATTCATTACATTCCATCACATGGATTCCTAAAGCCTGTATCTGTCTGGTCTTACCAAGGTAGAAAAATATTGAACATTTTCAACAGGTGTATTTGCTACCTAAAAACAGTCTACATAAGTAGAGAGGGGATCATTAGCCAATAAGTAATTAATTCTTTGACCCTGTTGATCAATAAAAAAATATAAATGTAAAGAATTCTAATCCTGTTTGCCCTCATCTTCTGTTTCCTCAATGTTGGTGACAGATGACAAAAAAAGCATCAGAGAATCAACACTTTTAGACAGTCTACAAACAATTTTTAAATGGTGAAATATTTTATTCAATGCTCATCATTTTATGAAACATTCAAGAAATTAAAACATTTCTCAAAAAGTTTTATGTATATACATTACATATTTGAATTTTTCAAAGGCTATATATGCAAAGTATATTTGATATAAATATGAATGTATATAATTATTTCTATGCATGAAATTAGAAGACTAAAGTAGTTGCAATTAAATGGAAGAAAGCCTAATAGGTTTTCAGAGAGTTTAGGAAAGGAGTGAGCAGAGTCAATTGCATCATGGAACAAAGAAAACAAGAAGCAATATTTAATGGGAGTATTGGTCAGCTGAACTGCTATATTCATTTTGAGCTTCAGCAAATAAAGTCAAAGATAATTTTAATTTGTATATCAACATCTGTGGCAGAAAATGGTTACATAAAATTCTACAAAACAGTTAAATTCTTTGAAATTTCTACGAAGATGATCCAAGAGATAATGAAAAAAAAATGTGACATGAAATATGGTCCAAAGGTTCAAAGGTAAAAGAAATGAAAGGTTTACATATTATTCAAGTTTTGTGTAGGTATACTATAAGTTCTTTTAGTAAGAAAGATAGCAGATGCTACAAATGACAAATACTAAACAACATCTCTGAAAGTGGTAACTTCTTGGCAAAGAAACAATTGATTCTTGATGTAGGAGCTATTTATAAATAAATTGGCTATGCAATCAGATCATTGACTATATGAAAAATAATAAAAAATGTACATCAAATTAAAATAAAGGTGTAAAGATGAGGTCTTTCTTATCATTAACAGTGGCTTAATGGACAAAGCCAAGATGGCAAGTTTCCCCTCTGAACAAATTCTTGAGTGATAAAATCAACTAAAGGAAAAGGTGAAGCAATTGTCCTTATTAATATCACTTAGCAGATCAGAAAGAAAATTCTGTCTCACTGGGTTGAGAGAAGAACAAAGTCCAATGCCATTTATGCCAGAATACCCACATCTAGGAACCCAGGAGCAAGGTTCTTGGGTCACTGAATCAGCAGTGGAGCTCCTGGAGCTTTCAACTAACAAGACAGTAAGGAGGTCAGACTAATGGTACTTGGGGTAGGACTCTTGCATTGTGAACTGTCTAAGGCCCGGGGTAAGAAGGAACACTAGTAGGAATAAGCATTCTCATTACAGTTACAGGGCAGAAAAGTCTGTTTATGGTTGCTCACAGGTCAGAGAACAGAGAAGGACATTAGTGGCCACATATCTCCTTGGATCAGTGATGGGGAACCTATGGTACAGATGCCAAAGATGGTACGCAGAGTGCTCTCTGTAGGTAGTTGGCCACCCTCCTCTGCTACTGGAGTTCATCACTAGAAAGGTAGAGGGACTCAGGCAGAGCTGCTCTCCTCCACTTCTCCACCATGCCTGAAGACATTTTTTCACATCAGCAATCCCTCTGCCCAGCAGCCCAATGGAAGTGAACAGTGGGTAAGGTAGGTGGTTCACAGGAGGCAGAGGTGGAGGGGACTGGAGCACTTGGACCACTCCCCTTCCCTCTCTACACTTGCAGAGAACATTCCTCACTTCACCTACCCAGCAGCCTAATGGGAATGTTTTCTCCCTCTCCTGTGTGAGTTAAGAAGTGGTGTGTCATACCCAGCATGTAGTTGGGGGAGGGGCATAGTATATGGTCTCTGGGGGGTTGCAGGCAGGGCATTCTATCTCTAAAAGTTTCACCATCACTGCTTTAGATGGTACCACTTTGGTAGACTAGAAAACTTACAATTCATAAGAACTAGCTCTGAAAATAGCTACATTAAAATCTTGAGTGGGATTCCCATTCCACTCCAAGAATAAAGCTTAACATTTTATTTTGGAAATGTTTAAATCCTTATTTTAAACCCTTATTGAATATCAACTCAAAAAGAGAAAAGCAAGGGCTAGGCAAATAGTCCTAATGACTTGCCCAGGACTGCACTTCTGGTAAGTGTCTGTGACTAGATTTTAACTCAGATCCTCCTGACTCCAGTCTTGGTACTCTATCCACCATGCAACCTAGCCTAATGTTAGAACCAAACATTGAAATAAAGTTAAAAGTAAAAAAAAATAGTTTAGGAAAATGAGCAAAAGACAAAAAAGGACCTAAACATAAAAGATTATTTTAATGACCAGGAAGATCAAACAAAACTGAGAAGATAAAGAAACCAAAGTGACTATATGCTCAAAAGAATTCAGATTCCCAAAGGAAAATGTGAATTGGTTTCAGGTCCTTGAAGAGATAAAAAAGGATTTTAAAAATCAGTTAGAAATACAAAGTAAATAATTAGAAAGGAAATGAATGGAATATAAGAAAATCATGAAAAGAGTCAACATCTTGGTAAAGGGTGCACAAAATCTTGAAGAAAGTTCTTTTTTTTAAATTTCATACCCAGAAACACCAGAATAGACCAAATGATAAAAGAGGTACAGAGATTCAAAGAAGAAAAGAATTTCTTAGAAAACACAATCCTCCAAACAGAAAAGAGGTAGAAGAGTGCAATGAAGAAAATAATTTCTTAAAAATTCAAATTGGGAAAGTAGAAGCTAATGACTCCATGAGACATTAAGAAACATTAAAACAAAAATCAAAAGAAGAAAAAAAGGATAAGAAAAAGGAAATATCTCATCAGAAAATAACAACTGGCCCAAAAAATAAATCAAGACATAATTTAATAATTAGTATACTACCCCAAAGCTATGATTTAAAAAACAGCCTAGATATCATCATTGAATAAATTATCAAGGAAAATTGCCCTGATATGGAAGGTGGTAAAGTAGAAATGGAAAGAAAATACCAATCACTTATTGAAAGAGATACAAAAATGAAAACTCCCAGAAATATTATTCCTAATTCAAGAGTTTCCCTTTCAAAGAGAAAATATTGCAAACTGTCAGCAAGGAACAATTGAAATATCATGGATTCACAGCTGGCATAACAGAAGATTTTGTAGCCTTTACATTCAGGGAATCAAGGTCTCGGAATGTGACATTCCACAGGGAAACACAACTAATATTTATGGGATGAACTAGCCTATAAAATGGAAGTGAATAACAGAGTGGACTAAAAAATCCAAATCCTACAACATGTTGTTTACAACCCCCCCAAAAAAACCCTTAATACTTGAAACAGAAAAACATACATAGAGTCACACTAAGGTACTGGGTGGAGAATTTATTATGCTTCAGCAGAATTTATTTTTTTAAATCAGGGATAGAAATCATGATCTCAGATAAAGAAAAAGCAAAACCATATCCAATTAAAAGAGATGAACATATTAAGTATATTTTGCCAAAAGTAACATAAACAATTAAATAATCTCTATGCTAATCATATATGCACAATTGTTGTAGCATCTAAAATATAAATGAAAAATGCTTAATAAAGTTACAGGGGGAAAAAGACATTAAATTATTCAAGGGGGAAATTCTATTTTCACCTCTTAGAACACCATAAACATAACAGAAAAATAAGCAAAAAAGAAGTTAAGGAGATGAATACAATTTTACAAGAGTTAGATATAATAGCCCTCTGGAGAAAACTGAATGGTGATAGAAAGGAATATAGGCCCTATACAAATATTGACCATGTATTAGGGCATAAAAATTCACAATCAAATAAAGAAAAATTAAAATATTAAATGCATTCATTTCATATCTTAATGCAATAAAATTACATTTAATAATAATGAAAATATAGATTAGAAATTAATTGGAAATAAATCAATCTTGTGCAAGAATGAGTGGGTAAAAGAACAAATTATAGAAAAAATCAACAATTTAATTAAAGAGAATGACAACAATAAGAATACATATCAACATTAAAATTGTCAAAGCAGTACTTATAGGAAAATATATATCTCAAAAGCTTGCTTCAATATAATAGAGAAAGAACACATCAATGATTTGGAAATGTGACTAAAATAAAAACTAAATGCAACTTAAATTAAAAAATAAAAAAACAAATTAAAGATTCCCTAAATAAATACCCAATTGAAAAATAAGAGAGAGAAAATTGAAGGTAAGAAAATAATTGAATTAATAAATAAAATTAGGATCTATTTAAAAACAATAAAATAAATAAACTATTTCTTCATTTGATTTTTAAAAATATGAAGAAAATAAAATTAACATAATTAAAAATGGAAAATGTGAATTCACCAACACTGATGATGAAATTAAAACAATTATTAGGAATTATTTTGACCAATTATATGACAATAAATATGCAATGTAAGTGAAATGGATACACTTTTTTTTTTACCCTTGTACTTCAGTGTATTGTCTCATAGGTGGAAGAGTGGTAAGGGTGGGCAATGGGGGTCAAGTAACTTGCCCAGGGTCACACAGCTGGGAAGTGGCTGAGGCCGGGTTTGAACCTAGGACCTCCTGTCTCTAGGCCTGACTGTCACTCCACTGAGCTACCCAGCTGCCCCCAGATGGATACACTTTTAAATATTTCCTGATTTCTTTGGAGGAAATAGAATGCCTAAGTGGCTCTGTCATAGAAAAATGAATTGAACAAACTTTCCATGAGCTCATTAAGAAAAAATATTACTAGGGTAAGAAAGTTACAAATGAATTTTACTGAACACTTAAAGAACAATTACATTAATTTTAATACCATATATATTATTAGGGTAATAGGCAAAAATATTATCAAATTCCTTTTATCACACAAATATTATAGTGATATCTAAAACTTGAGCAAAAATAGAAAAAGAAAACTTCTCTTCATTTTCTGTAATAACTATCATTGCAAAAATTTAAAATAAAATATTAAGGAGATTACAATGATATTTCACAAATACTATACACTATGACTAGGTGGAATTTATACAGTAATGCAGGGCTATATCAATATAAGGGAAACTATCAGCATAATTTTATCATCTAAGTAATAAACTACAGATAAAATGATTATCTCAATAGATGCAAAAAAATACAATACTCATACCTTCTAAAAACACTAGAAAGTATAAGAAAACATGAAGTTTTTCTTAAAACGTTAAAGTCATCAACAAGAATGATATGTAATGGAGATGTTGGAAGCCTTCTTAGTAAGATCAGAGATGAAGCAACAATACCATTTTCACTACTATTCAGCACTATGGTAGAAATACTAGCAATAGTAATAAGAGGAGAAAAAGAAATGGAAAGAATTAGAGTAGGCAATGAAGAAAGAAAACCACTACTCTTTGCATATGGTATGATGGTTTACCCAGAAAATGAACTTTAAAAAATAGTTGAAATAATTGGCTTTAGCAAAGTTTCTGGATAACAAATAAACTCACATAAATCATTAGCATTTCTCTGTACTAGCAACAAAACCTAGTCAGAAGATATAGAAAGAGAAATCCAATTTAAAATAACTGTACAGAATAGAAAAAAACACAAGTGTCTACCTGCTAAGCCAAACCCAGGAACTATATGAACAAAATCATAAAATACTCAACACCAAAAAAGTCAGATCTTAACAACTGTAGAAATATTGCTAAGGGGTAAGCCAAGCCAATATAATAAAATGAAAATTCAATATAAATTAATCTACTAATTCAGAGCCATATCAAACTACTAAATTATTTTGTAGCTAGAAAAATTTATAAAATTTACATGGAAGAAAAAAAGGTAAAAATTATCAAAGGAATCAATGAAAAAAACGTGAATCCAGGTATCTTAGCTGTAACAAATATCATACTGTTTTATGAAGTGGTGATCATCAAAGCAATCTGCTCCAGACTAAGAAATAGAGTGGTGGGTCACTGTAATTGATTAGGTCCATAATATATAATAGTAAATAACCATGGAAATCTAGTGTTTCTTAAGTCTAAAGATCCAAGCTTTTGAAAGAAAAACTCACAATTTGACTAAAATTACTGGAAAATTTGGAAATGCATTTGACAAGAGCTAGGTATAGACAAATATCTCATACCATAAACCAAGATAAGGTGAAAATGATACATGATTTAGAGATAAAGGTTACAGAACTAGCAGATTAGAGGAGCTTGGAATATTTTGACTGCTAGATCTACATACAGATAATGGAAGAATTTGTGATCAGACAAGAGATAGAAAGTATTATTGAATATAAATGGATAATTTTGATTACATTAAATTAGAAAGGGTTTGTAGAAACAAAGTTATTGCAGTCTTTTTTTCTGATGAAAACCTCATTTCTCAATGATATTGATAATTGATTGAAATTCGTAATAATACAAGTCATTCTCAAATTGATAAATGAGCAAAAGATATGAACAGGTTGTTTTGAGATGAAGAAATCAAATTTGTCTATAGTCATAAGAAAAATTCTCGCAATCACTATTGATTAGAGAAATGCAAAAAAAATTATATTACAGAAAATATACATGGTAAATTTTGGAGCCAAATGTGGGGAAATTAGGACACTAATGCTTTGATGATGGAATTGTGAACTGACTCAACATTTATAGAGAGCCTTTGGAACTATGCTCAAAGGATATTAAAACTATGCATACCCTTTGATCCATCAATACCACTACAAGATTTGTATCCCAAAGGAATAAAAAAGGGAAAAGACTTATAGGTCCCAAAATATGTATAGTAACTCTTTTTGGCCTTGCAAAGAATTGGAAATTGAGGGATTGTTTGACCATCAACTGGGGAAATGCTGAATAAGTCGTTACATATGATTGTGATGGAATGTAATTGTTCTACAAGAAATGATGAGCAGGTACTTTCAGAGAAACTTTTAAAGGCTTACATAAACTGATGTAAAGTGAAATGAACAGATCCAGGCAAACATTGTACATAGTAACAGCAATATTATGTGATGATCAAGAGTGATTGACTTAGTTATTCTTAGCAATACAATGATCCAAGATAATTTCAAAGAACTCATAAGGAAAAATGCCATCCATATCCAAAACATACTTTTTTTTAAAACTTTGGTATTTTTTGACTAAATTTTCTTATACCATATGACAAATGTGGAAATAATATATATATATATATATATATATATATCCTATATA
>NC_058131.1:512748928-512881565 GCF_016433145.1 Gracilinanus agilis
TTTATGACACAAATATGGTACTGATTCCAAAGCCAGGCAGATCAAAAATAGAGAAAGAAAATTACAGACCGATCTCCTTAATGAATATAGATGCAAAAATCTTAAATAGAATACTAGCAAAAAGACTCCAGCGAGTGATCAAGAGGGTTATTCATCATGATCAGGTGGGATTTATACCAGGAATGCAAGGATGGTTCAACATTAGGAAAACCATCCACATAATTAACCATATCATCAATGTTATGATAAAAAATGATGAAGGTCGAGATTAAAAGGGAGAATAGTATTTTAATAAGAGCCATGCTGATAGAGAAAATTCATAGACCACCGCCTATAAGTATTTAAACTGCCGCCAAGCCATTTTACCTTTTGTATCTTCCATGCTCAGGTAGCTAAAAGAGAGGAAGTTCAAAGTCACTTTCCCCTATTTAAAGCCGTCCCTCACCTTGGATATGTAATCCAAAACAGGAAACCCAGGAAACCTGTTGGACCACGGGAAATGTAGTTTCAAAGTCCCCATGTGTCCATAGGGAGTTTGCTAGACACTTCCAAATAGCACTTCCCTGAATTTAAAACAAACACAAGCAAACCAACAAAAACCACATGATTATCTCAATAGATCCTGAAAAAGCCTTTGACAAAATACAACACCCATTCCTACTGAAAACACTAGAAAGTATAGGAATAAAAGGTTCTTTCCTAAAAATGATAAACAGTATATATCTTAAACCATCAACAAGCATCATATGCAATGGGGATAAATTACAAGCCTTCCCAATAAGATCAGGAGTGAAATGTTAAGAATTTATTCTTGTAGTTGGGGGGAAATTTTTTAAAGATGATTCCAGTCTGTAAGAGGACTCTAGAAATGGAAGATGGATAAAAATAAATGATACTTTGTTACTACTATTTTTAGAGAAATTTAATAGAAATAAAAGTTGATATGCAAAAGTATGGAGGAGCCTAGGACAAATTAGGTACCCTGAGGAAAAGCAGCCAGAAAAGACATGCTTGTGAATTTGCCTGAAATTCTTGGCAAGGTCAGTCTTGGTTTATAGCTACAGCTGTTTTCTAAGCTGTAACTCAGAAAAAAGGATTTCCCCCTACCATGTGGTCATCATCAAGTCTTTGGTATTTCCTCATTTTGATGAGCAAAGAAGCCTTTGTAATATCATGACTGAAAGAACTAGATCTTTCTTTTCCTAAGTTATGCAGAATAGATTAGTTGTCACTCTTTCTCAATTTGTTTACATTTGTAGAGGAACTCTGGAAATTTTCTTGGATAAAATCATTTTCTAAACAATATTCTGTGGAAAAGCAACACATCCTAATAATGATATAATGCTACTCTCTATAAAAGTCTTTCTCATCATAATAAATGGAGATGATGGAGATCATGCATCATTCTGTCTAGCCCTTGCTTTGTTCTTTTGTTCTCTCTCTCTCTCTTTCTCTTTCTCTCTCTCTCTCCTTTTTCTCTCAACATCAGAACCCTGACATTCAACACATAGTGCCTGCATCACAAAAAGTTCCGAAAGAGTTAAAAATCATTTTACTTGGTACTGACTGACTTCTTTGTCAATCAGAGACACCATAGTCTAAAGCAGCACAGCTATAGAATAAGAATTATTTTGCAAAATATTGTTGGGGAAGCATTAGTTCAAAACCATGAAAAGGAAAGATTGAGATAATTAGTTCACAAAACCTTAATGTGGGACTCAACTGAGACAAATCATCTAAGGAAAATAAAATAAAAATACCTAAAAGAAAGAAACAAATCGAAAGAAATATAATATAAAAATATTTTAGCTGCTACTATGTGCCAGATGCTGCAGTGGGGAAACAATTACTAATAATAAAAAAGGCAGTCCCTGCCCTCAAAGGGCTTACAGTCTAAGGGGAAGGCTACAGAAAAGAAAGCAGGAAAGGTTGAGGGAAGACTGTACTCTTAGCCTAGAGATATCTTATTTCTGGGAGCTGAAATCAGACAAGGTTTAGATGCAAAGTGTAACAAACCAGGTGATTAAAGTTTCTGCATCCCACCCCTCCATTCAGTGGGAGGGGAGACTAAAGTATGTGGAATCTATCAGGTTTTAAGAGATGGAATAAATTTATTTTTAAAGAATTTAAAAAACTCCTTTCCCTCTGTCTTAGAATCAATGCTGTCAGTTCCAAGGCTGAAATGTGGTGAAGGGTTAGGCAATTGAGGTTAAGGAACTTGCCCTGGGTCATGATTAGGCAGTATCTGAATCCAGATTTGAACCCAAGGATTTCCCATGTCCAGAATTGGCTCTTCTGAGCCACTTGTTGCCCTATAAATGAGCCTTTTCCTTCTAACAGTTTTCTATACACATCATTCCTGAAAATGGAAACATTGTGCTTGGATTTTATCATTCATATATATATATATGTATATATATATATATGTAGAACAGGAAGAAGTAGATATATCAATTAAACCAATGACATTGTGAAGAATGGCTAAATTTGACCAAATCCATATATAAGAAGTCTGTTGTGGTCGTGTGTGGGAGTCTGATGATGAGTGATTGGTTTTGAGGGCCATAGTAGCCATGGAGAAAGAGAGATAGTCTGCTAGGGAGACTGGCAGCTAGAGAGAGAGAGAGAGTGAGATAAGAAGGAAGGTCAGGAAATATTGTGACCAGCATGCCTGAGAAGGACTGAGCAGAAGAATCATGGCACCATGATTAGGTGATCTTCCTTTATTATGACAAAGAGAAAGACTTTTATACAGAGTAAAACATTAAACATTACAACATTCTTGGGGGTGTTACTTTTCCACAGGATGTTTATGAAAATGCCTTCACACGTGAACATTACCAGGGTTGTTTTTATAGATGTAAACAAGTTGAGAAACAGTGATTGCAGGTTTGGTACTTTCAGTCATGATGCTATATGGACTTCTTTGCTCTTCAGAGTGAGGGGGGACTCAGGGTTTAAGGATGACCTTTGGCTGAGAGCAACAGTGCCTTTGTGTGAGAGATTGGGATCTTGCCAGCAATCTCAGGCAAGCTTGGCTGCTTTCCTCAGTGGGCCCCACAAAAAATTTCTGTTTGAAGTGACAAAAATTTAAAGGCATTTAGGAACCATCTTTTTAAAATGATGAGGAAATTCAATTATTAACGTTGTTGGCTAGGTATCTCTTGGATCTCTGCCTTATGATATCAGTGTTCAGCTATAGTTCTATTTCATTTCCATTCTCTTGAGCCCCTTCAGAATTACAGGATATTATAGACAACTTTTAGATACTCTTAATTCTCTTAGATACTCTGCTGAAGTGAATGGGCATGACCTGTTCTATTGTTGTTCCATCCAAGTGATCTTTGGCAAAAGATGTGAGGATAGAGTTACATCCTCTACTCTATGAATTCTTCTTTTCCATAACCAAGTGGGAGCTTATACCAATAGCCTAGATTTTAACCATTTGAATTAATTAAATATTATTTCTAGATTCTTGAAAACAAAAATGGCCAAAATGCTCCTCATTCTGGCTTCTGATTATATACTACCAAAATGACCAATATCAGCACAGCAAAACTATGTTTAACTGAACCAAGTCTTTGAGTATCTTTTCCCTGATCCAAATGTCCTTTCCTTTTTCTGACTAAGTTATTTTCCTTTTTTTTAAATGAAGTGTTTAATATCATTACAATCATTGAACCTGAACTATTATGGAGAAATTAAACACTGACTTTTTTAAAAATAATTTTTCCAGTTTACATGAAATAATTTCTTACAGTTCATTTTCTGATATTTTCAATCCATATTCTCTCTCTCCTTCTTCCTCATCCAAGAAGACAGATAATATGATATAAGTTGTACACATGCTATCATATAATACACATTTCAATTTTAGTCATTTGAAAAAATACATATTTTTACACTAGAGAAAAATTAATGGATAAGTAAAGATTAATATCTCAATTTTCATTCAGATTCTGCCTGTTCCTTCTTTGGTAGTGGAAACCATTTGTCTTTTTGTCTCTTGGAATTGTTCTAGATCCTTGCATTGTTGATAATAGTCAATTCATTAATAGTTGATCATCATATATTATTGTTGTAACTGTGTACAGTGTTCTCTTTCTATTCATTTCTTATAGCACAATAGTGTTCCATTATAATCATCTAGCACAACTTGTTCAGCCACTCCCCAATTGATAGACATCCTTTGAGTAGTTCTTTGTCATCTCAGAAAGAGCTGCTCTAAACATTTTTATACAAGTAGGTTCTTTTCCCATATCGTTAATATTTTTTTTGATTCAGACCTAGTAGTGATATTGTGGGTCAAAAAGTATAAACATTTTGAAGATCCTTTGGGCATGGTTCCAGATTGTTCTTCAGAAAAGTTGTATAAGTTTCCTGACTTTGAAGAAGGTAGTCCGAGACCTGAAGAACTCCTTATTTTTTTCTATCATTTGCTGTATCTCTGAGCACTATAATAGGAGAGCCAGGGGCTAATCTTGGTTTGTCTTTGATTACAGATTCATTTTGAGTCATTGAAAGTCTATACAATGTCATAAAAATATTAATGTCAAAAAAGATGGTTGAGAGACCACCAGAATCTAGAATCATAAAATTAAAGGTAGAAGCAGATATGTGTTGAAGTCATACCCAACTGACTCTCAAGAACCTATTGTTGTACCTTGTGAATTGGCAAGCAACAAATCAGGGCTTGATTGATAGGTTTGTTGATTCCCTAAACTTAAGAAATGAATGGAGAAAATATTAATAGGGCAAATTGAACTTAAAAGTTATGTCATGCATATTTATTTCTCCTCTGAGAACTGATAGTTAGCATCTGCCATTATACCCCAAAGTGGAAGGGACATTAGAAGGATCATGTGGAGCTGTGAACTGATACAATCATTCAGGAGGGCAATTTGGAACCATGCCCAAAGGGCCATAAAGCTGTGCATACCCTTTGACTCAGCAATAATACTACTAGGTCTGTGACCAAAGACGCCAAAGATGGTGGGAAAGGACAAATTTATACAGCTTTTTGTGTGGTGGCAAAGAATTAGAAACTGAAGGAAGATCCATCAGTTGGGAATTGGCTGAACAAGTTGGGATACATGATTTTAAAGGAATATTTTTGTGCCATAAGAAATGAAGAATGAGATGATCACAAACAAAACCCCCAAAACTTTGAAAGAAGTAAAGGAAAGAGAAGTGAACACACTGAGGATAGCATTGCACAGAGTAACAGCAATAATGTACAATGATGAATTGTGAATGACCACCAATATCAACAATGCCAGTATTCAAGATAAGGCATTCAAGACAAAAAAGGCCATACACCACCACAGAAGGAACTGAAGGAGTCTTAATGCATAGTGAAGCATTCCATTATTTGTGTCTTCTTTCAAACAGGACACACATGGAATTATGTATTGTATGATAACATGTGTACAACCTTTATCATATTACCTGCTCTCTCAATGACAGGGAAAGGATAGGAGGAAGAGAGAGAACATGGATCACAAAATATCAGAAAGCAATCATTAAAATTGTACCTACATGTCTTATGGATCAAACATGTATGATCCCCCCAAAAAGATCATGTAATCTCTCTCACACACATTTCACAGCTGAAGAAACTAAGTCTCAGAGAGCTAAAGTGACTTACCAATATAATTGTGCTAGTCAGTTTAGAATTCACACTTAAACCCAAGATCCTCTAATTCTGAGTCAAGAATGCTTTCCATTATGTTATACTAACCCCAAACCGATTACTATGTTTATAATTCTCATCTTTTTAGTTACTTTTTCTGAAAAAAAATCAATGCATTGATCAAGAAAATCCTTGATAAAGATGCTATATAAGAAATAAATTTTATTTGTACCAAAAATAATATATCTAAAATATAATTTATTTTGTAATACAGCATAACTAAAAATGATGTCAGTCAAAGATAAAAATTAGAACTATTCTTTTAAGAAGAAACTAGAGAGAGTAAGTATTCAACTTGAAATTGCATCAAAAAGAAATAAACAAATATGCTTAGGTTGTAATGATAATTAAAGTCATTAAATGACTTTATGCATCAAAGGCTAGAAAAAAGAAAAATGGGTGCGGATTGTGGGAGTTTTTCTTTATTGATTTTTCCCTTAAATTTTACAATCTCTGAGAGACATTGAGAGGACAAATAAATTACAAATGGGCAAAAAATCTAAGCAAGAGTTTTAACAGATAATAAATAAAGAGATATTGGGGAAAATAATCAATTTAATAGTTCAGTGACACAAAGCCTTTTTCTCTGTTTAGTATATTTTTGTTTTTGGTGGCAGAATAGAGCAGTTGAATTCTCCTAAACTGAGGAAAGCTGAGAGAGTGTGTCAGAACAGTCTGTCAGAAAACTTATTAGATCTCAAGAGAAGTTATAGATAGGGAGTTTGTTTGTCTTGAGGCCAATGAGAGAGTAGGGAAGAAATAAGGGGAAACAAATCGAAAAAGATTTCCAACAATAAAAAGAAAATATGGACAATATCAGAGGGAGATCTCAAAGATTTGGAACAGTTTGTCAGTGAATTTTGTGTGTATATATTTGTATAGATAATAGGGCAGGAAGGTGGTGCAGTGGAGAGAGGGTCAGGCCTGAAGTCAGGAAGATTTGATTTCAAATCTCATGTCCAACACTTATTGACTGCATGGCCCTGGGCAAGTCACTAAAACCTGTTTGCCTCAGTCTTCTCATCTGCAAAGTGAAGTGGAGAAGGAAATGGCAAGCCACTCCAGTAACTTGGCTAAAAAAATCCTGAATGTAGTGACAGAGTCCAATACACCTGAGCAACAACAGCAATGGCATCGATGTAAACAGGATATTTCAGGATAGTAGGTTCTTCAAGATTAGATCACATTTCTTAAAGGTACCCAAATAAAGATAGTAATGAGAATTTTGTAAGTACAAGACTTGTGGAGAATGAACAGAGGAACAAAGGTATAAATATATGTTTGTAGAATATATGTATAAATATATGCACATGTATTCATATATGAAAATTAAACAAATGAATTTAATTCAGTCATATTTAAAAGTACTTGTAAAATATCACCTCTTAAACATGTAAATTAATTTTTCATTCTTACCTTATTATATATTAATGTTGAAAACCTTTTAAGACATAGAAATACCATTGTGTATCAGGTGAGTAATAAATGTACCTGCTTTTTCTCACATGAATATATTAATTGATGTTTCTCAAGTAAAAGAAAAGAAGAACTCAATGGAACAGAGTAAATCTTTGTAATGGAAATCTAAGTATGAAGAGAAAAGAATGTTTATTTACATGGGGAATTTCTGAAATACGTATGCTATTATAAAAGTTAATTCCCCCTCTGAATAAATGATATTTGGTTTTTATATTAGCATTCTGGTTTGAACAGCTGCACAAATTGTTAAGCTTTTTTTTAAGTTTAGAATTTAAATTTTGTTTTTAGTTAAGCAGGTGCATGGACCAGTTGGTAAACTATCATCTGCAGCCTGAACAATTTTCTACAAGATGTTGGAATTATTGGATTAAATTAGTTGTGAAACCAGTTAGTAAATATGAACTTTTTATTTAACATTAAATAGATTGCTAATAATTGATAGAGGAAGAGTTTCCAGACTCACTGGTTGATATGAATTCAAGACTCCAGAGAATGACAAATTGTAAGAAGTGCTAATTACATTTCACATTGTTTTAACTTGTCTTCGGGTAAGTATCATCATAAAATCACAGATTTAGAAGTGGGAGGTCATCAAATCCTCTCATTTGGCAGATAAGGAAACTGAGGCACAGTAAAGTTAACAGATATAACAAATATATTGGGGGAAATCTATTAATTGAAGAAAAAGAATAACTGCTGGTACACTAAATTGAAGATGTAGCAATCTGTCATTCTCTTAGATAAGAGAGAATGATAATTTAGCCACTTAGATTGTGTAAATACCTGGGTTCTTGTGCAAATGAGATAATATATATTTTAAAAATACTCTTTAAACCTTAAAATTCTATATTAAAAAACAAGTTTTATCTTCATGACTATTACTATCATCTTTTTTTCATCTTTCTGAATGGAGTTCAGATACAAATGGTTCCATGACAAGTCATTATTGTTTTATTTTTCTTTTATATTTAGTGTTCTTTGGATTATTGTGTAGGAAATAAAATACCAGACTCTGCCCCCTCAGCATTTCTTTAAAAAAGATTCTTTAATAACCTTTTTATTGTTCTTTTCTTTTTATAACCCATTTTCTTTCTCCATATCTCTCTCACTCTCTCTCTTTGACTCTTCATAATTATCCTTATCTTCTCACCTATCACAATTCTTTAAAAAAAGAAAAAGAAAAGAAAATCATAAACCTTTGCTTGCATTGTCAAGCAAAACAAATCCCTACAATTTTTTTGTCTTCATCTTGAATTCCCTGTCTCTTTTTTAAAATTTTGGTGATATAATTCATTATTCAACTTTCTAGAATTGTAGTTGGTCATTGCATTGAACAGATTTCTCAAATTTTTAAAAATAAAAAAAATATTAGATTGTTTATTATCTTGATTCTGCATTTTTCACCCTGAATCAGTTCAATAATTTTTTGTGGTTCTCTCCCTTATTTCTCAGTTCTTGGCCAGAAAAATAAAGCAAAACAAAGCACATATAAACATATATATGTATATGTAGTTTTTGTTTGTTTTTTTTTAATTTTCGTATAATAAATGTATCAGGTTTTTTTGTTTTTTTGTGTGTTTTATACTTATTTATATCAGGTTACCTATAATTAATATATTCTTCTTTCCATTCTTGCATAGATATCTATGGGTTAAAGGTCAAATAGGGGAATAGCTAGGTTAAAGGATATTCATTCATACTTTAATGACCTTTTGATCAGAGCTCCAGATTGCATTTCAAAATACTTAGACCAAATCCTGGTTCTATTATTAAGTACATGTGTGCTTTCCTCCCTCTTCCACTCCTCAAACTCCTGTAGCCCATCCAATAACTCTCATTTTCTTTTGGGGGGGGCGGTGTAAAGTTTGTCACTCAGGTGAATGTGAGGTAGAACTGCAGAGTTGCTTCAATTTGCCTTTCTGTAACTGAGTCATATGGAGCATTTGTTATTTGGTTAATAGTTTTGATTTTTTCTTTTGAAATGTTCCAGTCAATATGTTTTGACCATTTCTTGTTTAGAAAATTATTCTTGCTCTTATGAATTTGAATCAGTAGATTTTTTTGTTGTTGGATTCCTTTTTAGGATACATTTTGCTATCATTTTCCATTTTATGTAGGAGTATATCCATCCCCATCACATTCACAGTTATGATTAATTGTATATTTGCTTCATTCTGTCTTGTATTTTTTTCTTTCAGGAGACCAAGTGATCAAAAGTTACCTCTTATTCTGTAATCAGAGGGAGGGAAAAGGAAATAGTTGATGATGCTGAATTTTATTTTCATTTAAATGGAAGAAAAGGACTAAGGAAATGCTTCAAATACCATTATCTTTTCAGTAAAGTAAGAGACTGAGGCACTCAGCTAAATTCAGCAAACATTTATTAAGTGTTTATAGTGTTTCATGACCTTGGGCATACTGGATGAAAACAAAGTATTCTTTGCTTTCAAGGAAAGTATATTCTATTGGAGGGAAGAAATATCTCTCTGCATGAGACTATGAGAGAAACAAATATGAGCTATTTTGCAATCTTTTTATTTGTAATATTAGCATCTAACCCTTTTGTTGGCAATCCTTATTGCCTATATCTGTGACAGAAATATGGTCATTCCATGTGACATCCCTATACAGAAACAAATCAAAACAATTTTTGTGAAATTGGTGCTTAAATAACTTTCAAAACTTTATAAAACAGTGAACACAGATTTACCAAAAAAGAGATGGGGTATGAAATACAGAAATATCCCCCACCTCCACTCAAGGTGAAGAGAAATCATAAAACTGCTTACTATGCACAGAGATGCATTTTCTTTCAGTCCTGGAAGTGCTTATATACTGGAAAATCTGTTTTCAGTGATCTAGGAACTAGCAAGAAACTAGGGAGGTTATGGCTTTTATTTCAATGACTTTTAGTGGGATGTCTTTTGAGATCGGAAACTATTTGGAGACCAAGCAAGCTCAAATTCGTTGTCCTTCTGCACCTGCAAATCATCCTACCATATATGGTCAGAATATATCATTAAATAAAAAGTTTGGCTCTCGAACTCAGAAAATTTGTATGCTACAGAACAGAGACTTTTTGCGAAGATTGCAGAATCAGGTAAAAACAAATAAAGCAAGTTTTAGCCATTTGAATTTGTTCACATTTATGGCTTTTGACAAGATAACTCATGCCCCCTTGTACATTCATTACTAAGCTTTTGCAATGAAGAGGATTTCTGCTACCTGTCTTCTTTTTCCTTTATCCCACACAGATCACAAATTTTTACTATTTTTTACCTTAATTTTAGTGCCTCTTCACACTCATAAATATTGTAGTTTGTTTTGTTTTTTACTTCTTCTTGGTATATCTTACCCCCTTTCTCATAACCTTCTTTCTTCCCTCTGTTATGATGATATTCCTGTTATATTTAATGTCTTTCTACATTACTTAAACTATGTATTGTGTGGGCATGGTGAGTGTATTATAACTGTATGCGTGTTCAACCTTTTTATTTTTTTGCAGTCAGGATAAATGTTAGGCTCAAGGAATAACTCTTCCTCTCACCCTTTCCTCCATGTTTGTATATTCTTCATTTCATTCACTATTACATGAGATAATGAGTTCCTTTCCCCTCCTATTCTTTTCCACACAATATAGTCTTCAGTACACCTCAATTCTTCCTTCTCCAAAGATAACAAAAATAAAACAAAACTGCATCCTCATAATTGTTCTGTTTGATTTTATTCTCCTTGTGACATCATATTAGGGGAAGATAGAAAAGATTACCTGTTAGACTTATGAACAAGGGAAGAATTTATGATCAAGCAAGGCATAGATCACATTATGAAAAAATGAAATAGATAATTTTTATTACATTAAATTGAAAATAATGCCACCACAATTAGAAGGGAAACAAAAATTTGGAAAACGATATAGTTATTTTCTCTACTTCATTTCTCAAATATATAGAGAACTGAGTCAAACTGAAAGGAACACAAAGCATTATCCAATTAAAAAGGGGTCAAAGAATATCAACAATTTTCAGAGGAAGAAATTTAAAATATCTATAATCATGTGATAAGATATTTCAAATCACTATTGATTAGAGAAACACAAATTAAAACAACTCTGAGGGGCAGCTGAGTGGCTCAGTGGATAGAGAGCCAGGCCTAGAGACAGGAGGTCCTAGGTTCAAATCTGGCCTCAGACACTTCCCAGCTGTGTGACCCTGGGCAAGTCACTTGACCCCCATTGCCTACCCTTACCAATCTTCCACCTATAAGTCAATACACAGCAGAAGTTAAGGGTTTAAAAAAAACAAAACAAAACAAAAACAACTCTGAGATAGGACCTCATGCCTATTAGATTGGCTAAAATGAATGAAAAGGAAAAAAGATAAATGTTGGAGGCAGTGTGGAAAATTGGGGGATTAATACACTATTGGTGAAACTGTCATCTGATACAAACATTCTGGTGAACAATATGGAAATAGGCTCAATCGGCCATAAAATTATACATTCCTTTTTACCCAGCAATGCCACTGTTGTCTCTATATACCAAAGAGATCAGAGATAAGGGTAAAGGACTTTCTTGCACCAAAATATTTTAGCAGCTCTTTTTGTAGTGGCAAATTATTGAAAAGGAGAATGCCCATCATTTAGGGAATGGATGAATAGGTTGTGATATATGGTTGTGATGGAATACCATTACACCATAAGAAATGATGAATAGGATGACTTCAGAAAAACCAGGAAAGATTTATATGCTGATGCAAAATGAGCAGAACCAGGAAAACAATGTAAATAGTAACAATATTGTGAAGGACTAAACAATTATCTGCAAACCAAATTCTGAAGATAGCCAAAAGAGATACATAATGAAAAATGCTTTCCACTACCAAAGAAAGAATTGTTGGAGTCTGATAGCAAATAAAAGCATGCCATCTTCTACTTTATTTCCTTCATGAGTTTTTTATTGTATGTGTGATGTGTACCTTTTATCAAGGCATGAGCCTTGGTAAAAATAGGTAAAAATAGGGAATGCATAAAACTATTGGTTTTATTCTATTTACTGTTTATGGGAGAGGAGGAAAGGAAGGAGGGAGAAAATCTGAATATTAAAATTTCAGGAAACAATTGTCAAAAATGATTCCTACATGGAACTAAAAAAATAATTTTAAAACATTTTATCATCCTTGAAGACAAATCTGGTCTAAGAGAACACATGTTTGTCCTTTGTTTTTAAAACCATGTAAACAATTCATTTTCATATAGTCTCTTTTCATTGGTCAAGCAGGTATACTTTTTTATGTTTCTCTTTTTTCTTGCATTTCCATTTTAAAGTGTCTATTCAGTTCCATCCTTTTACTCAGGAAGCTTGGGATTCCTTTCTTTCAATACTGGTACATTCATTTTATTCTCTGTATTATTATATAAAATGTTTCCTATATTCTCCTCTCATTCATAAAGGCAATTACCAACTTTTATGTGATCTTCACTATTGCTCCTTGATACTTTAATTGTTTTCTTGCATTTGTTTGCAACATTTTTGCTTTGAACTTAAGGTTGTAGATGTTATCATTGACATTTCTGGATGATTTCATTTTTAAGTTTCTTTAAAGAGGTAAGCAAATAATTTTTCTTATTTTTACTTTACTTTCTGTTTCTGGTCATTTTAATTTATGATTTATGAGATTATTTAATCCACTCTTATTTTCCAAAGGTTACCACTATAAAATGAGTTCAAAATTTATATAGCAATATTGTTCTGATCTCTATTCTGGGTTCAAGATTGGCATTATCAGCTGCCTACAGGACATGCTCTGAAAGTGAGTCTGAGACTTTAAATTAAACATGTCTTAAAGAGAACCCATCCCCACAAACCTAATGTTTCTTTTGAATTAAATAATTTATATAAATGTTAACAGGGGTACAACTTTTATTTCATTGCTAATATCTCATCTTTAACTTAGTCTCATCAGTATAATTTTTCCTGTACTCCTTTGCATACATATCACCTGCACATCAGTTCAAACCCACAGTATCTCTATACTAGACCATTATGATAGTATCTAAAATGGTTTCCTCTCCTAACATTGCTTCCTATTCTGTATGACTTATGTATATTAAAGATTCTTACTTTGCCATGGTTATACAATTTATCTATACAGATCACACCTCGGTTAATGGTATTCATGAGTTACTTGAGGCTAAGAAAAAAAACAAACCAGCAAGTGATGAATTATCTGACAATGAACATATTCAAATTTATATAGACTGCTTCTAGGACAAAAGAGATACATCTTTCATGAAGCCTATGCCTGAATAGATATCCAGCTTGGTTAGATCAGCTAGAGGTTTATTCTGTTCCCATACTCAGAGAAATCTCTATGTCCTTATAAGACATCAGAGAAATATCCTATACAATTCTGTTAAACTTTTTAAATTGAATTTTGATCATATTTCCTACATAAAGATATTTAATGTATTGATATTGCATATTTATGTAAAATAAACTCAAAAATTCTTAGTTCAACATTCAAGTCTTTCTATATAGTAAATATATGAGCTACTTTCTAACCTAATCTAATTGATATTTTCATAGACCTTAAGTTCAAGTTAGACCAGGACACATTGCTACCTTAATTTTTCCTCTAAATCTTGTTTATGTCATCCCTTACAAACTGAAATATTGCACTCTTACTCCATCTCTTTTTGTTGGAACCCTATTTATCTTTCAAGACCGAGCTCAAATGCTACCTTTTCCTGAAACAGTTGTATGTTATTTTTCATTTCTTTGAATATTCATAGAAATTTATTTTGATTTCTTTTATGAAAGTACTATCTATTTCATATAATTGGAGTATGTGTCATGTCTTCTAGGCAATTTAGGTGCTCAACAAATATTTGTTTGAATGGATTGAAGATATTTCTCAAGTAATGAGTAATTATAACAGATAATATTATACAAAGAACTGTTTTCAAAAGTTTGATTTTTATGGAAGTCTCTGTATCTGTCTCTCTTTTTCTGTGTCTATCTTTGTTTTTACTCTGTCCCTGCCTTTTTTATAGGTCTAGATAAATTCATAACCTAAGGAGGTATGAATAACTATGATTTTAGGTCCACTTAAAAATTCATGATTTATCAAAACTATCTACTTCTCTCTCCAATCTTTTATAATTTCAGGAGCATTTCTAGAAAATACTGAAGACAAGGAAATAAAATTTTCTCATTAGTTTAAGAAGGAGGCATAACAGATAGTTGGGGTGTATTCTGGTAACCCCCTGAATGAATGATTATGGACCAAAACTACTCACACACCACCCCTCCTTACTAGGGAGACACTTGGGGTTGCTACATGAGTGGGGGTTCCCCAATATCAATAAATCAGAGATGAAAAGTTAGAAGGACATGTCTGTTGAAGGAGGTCCCAGGAACCCAAATCAATTGCTCAGAGTCAGGGTAATTTAATTCAAGCCTCTCCATTCCCCAATTGCTGAAAGCAGTTCAAAATGAAGAGTTGTCCTACCTTCCACCCACAACCCACAATGATTCTGTCTCCTTCCCAAATCCAGCTGCTGTCCATATCTGACTTGAATCTCTCAAGAAGGGTTTATTCAGGAATGAAGTAATTTAGGGGGTACAGGAAAGGATATCAGGACTTCCTAAATCCTATTATCAGTCTCTCCCAGGGTAGGGTAGTAACAGATATTTCTTCAGTGTTCTCCAATGCCAGTTTATCTGACCCAGACCCCTGATAAAATTCCTATCCTTAAAATTATTAACTAAAGAGGGAATGTAGAAATCAAGGTGGGTAGCTTCAATCATCATCAGTCTTCTAGAAGCATGCTTAACCAGCATTTTTAAGTCTTTCAAAGATTTTCGTTTTACAATAGTGTTATTTTGTACAATTCATTCTCCAGGTTCTGGTCTCTTCACTCTGCATTATATTTGCAAACATATCTTTAATCATTCCTTATAGTAAAATAGTTTTATATTATATTCAACTGCAATGTATGTAATGATAAGAGTATTGGTTAATTTGATTAAAAACATAAAGAAGAGAATCAAATTACCAGTATCAAAAATGAAAAGGGTGATTTTTATCTCCAATGAAGAGGAAATTAAAGCTGTCATTAAGAGCTATTTTGCCCAATTATAAAATAATAAATCTGATAATCTAGGTGAAATGTATGAATATTACAAAAATATAAATTGCCTAGATTAACAAAAGAGGAAATAGAATACTTATGTAATCTTATCTCGAAAAAATTGGTGAAGCCATCCATGCACTCCCCAAGAAAAAATCCCTAGGGCAAGATGGATACACAATTGAATTCTAGCAAACATTTAAAGAACAATTATTCTTAATACTATATAAACTATTTGGCAAAATAAGCAAACCAGGAGTCTACAAAATCATTTTTATGATGCAAATTTGGTACTGATACCTAAGCCAGGAAGACCAAAAACAGAGAAAGAAAATTTCATTTTCCTTAATAACATTGATGCCAAAATCTTAAATAAAATAATATATTAGCAAAGAGATATAGCAATATATCCCAAGGATTATTCACTATGACCAGGTTGGATTTGAAGCAGGATTGCAAAGCTGGTTTAAAATTAAGAAAACCATCAGTATAACTAACTATGTCAATAATCAAACTAACAGAAATCACTTGATTATCTCAATAGATGCAGGAAAAGCCTTTGACAAAATACAACACCCATTCCTATTGAAAACAAAAAAAACCATAGGAATAAAAAGGCCTTTTAAAAATAATTAGTATTTATTTAAAAACATCTGCAATACAAGTATCATCTGCAATGAGGGTGTTGGAAACCTTCCCAATAAGATCAGGAGTGAAGCAAAGATGCCCATTATCAAGGCTATTATTTAATGTTCCACTAGAAATGCTAGCTATAGCAATTAGTGAAAAATTCAATTGAAGAAATTAAGGTAAGCAATGAGAAATTTAAACTATCACTCTTTGCAAATGATATGATGGTATATTTAGAGAATCCTAGAAATCAACTAAAATGGTTGAAATAATTAATAAATTTAGCAAAGTTGCAGGATGTAAAACAAACCCACATAAATCATCAACATCTCTATATATTTCCAACAAAACTTAGCAGAGTTAGAAAGAGAAACTCCATTTAAAATCATGCTAGACAATGTAAAATAATTGGGAATCTATTTGCTGAGCCAAATGCAGAAATTATGTTAACATAATTGTGAAAACTCTTTTCATACAAATAAAATTAGATCTAAACAACTGGGAAAAAACATTAATTGCTCTTGGGTAGGACAAGCTAATACAATAAAATGACAAACCTACCTAAATTAATTTATTTATTCTGTCGTACCAAACAAACTACTAAAAACTATCATATAGAACTAGAAAAAATAATAACAAAATTAGTCTGGAAGAACTAAAAATCAGGAATATCAAGGGAACTAGTGAAAAAAATGAGAAGAATGGTGCCCAGCAGTACCAGATATTAAATTATACTATAAAGCAGTAATCCTCAAAATAATCTGCACTAGCTAAGAACTAGAAGGGTAGATCATTTGGATAGATTAGAAATAAATGACTTCAGCAATCTATTGTTTGATAAATCCTCAAATGCCAGGTTTGGGGATAAGATCTCCATTTGACAGAGACTGCTGGGAGAATTGGAAAACAGTATGTCCAAAATTACACTTAGATCAATATCTTAACCCCTATTTGAAGATAAGGTCAAAATGGGTTAATGATTTAAGCATAAAGAGTGAAATTGTAAGTAAATTAAATGAACATAGAACAATGTCAGATCTACAAAGAAGGGAAGAATTTATGATCAAACAAGAAATAGGGAACATTACAAGATGTAAAATGAATAATTTTAATTATATTAAATTTAAAAGTTTTGCAAAACAAAATCAGTGCAACCAAGATTAGAAGGGAAGCGAAAACTTGGAAAGAAAATTTATAGCTAATATCTCTAATAGAGGCCTCATTTATATATAAATATATAAATACAAATATATAAAGAACTAAATCAATTTATAAGAATCCAAGTCATTCCCCAATTGATAAATGTCCAAATAATATGAATAGGCAATTTTCATATAAAAAAATCAAAGCTATCAATAATCATATAAAATGTTCTATATCCCTCTTGATTAGAGAAATGCAAATTAAAACAACTCTAAGGTATCATCTCATACCTATCAGACTGGTCAATATGATGGTAAGGAAAATGATAAATATAGGAAGAAATATGGCAAAATTGGGACACTAATGCATTACTGGTGGAGTTGTGAATTGATCCAACCATTCTGGAGGACAATTTAGAATTATGCCCAAAGGACTATAAAAGAATGAATACCATTTGATCCAGTAATACCACTACTGGGTCTATATCCAAAAGAGATAAAAAAAAATGGATAAGGACCTCTTTGTGCATAAATATTTATAGCTACTCTTTATGGTGGCAAAGAATTGGAAACTAAAGGGATGTCCCTCATTTAGGGAATGGCTAAGCAATTTGTGGTATATGATGGTGATGGAATACTTGTGTGCTATAAGGAATAATGAACAGGATGGTTTCAAAAAGAGCTGGGGAGACCTACGTGAACTGATACAGAGTAAAACAAGCAGAACCAGAAGATCATTATACACAATAACTGCAACATCAAGGAATGATCAAATGTGATCGACTTTGCTACTAATGGCAATACAATGATCCAGGACAATTCTGAGGATTTATGAAAAAAGAATGCTTTCCATATCCAGAGAAAGAACTGTTGAAGTAGAAATGCATATGAAAATATATGATTTATCATTTGTTTACTTGGCTGTATGTTTTGGGGTTCTAGTTCTATAAGATTATTCACTTACAAAAATGAATAATATGGAAATATTATTTGCATCATAATATACATATAACCCAGATTCGATTGCTTGTCAGCTTTATGAAGGGGTAGGGAAATAAGAAGGCAGACCATATAGATCATGTGACTTTGGAAAATTCTTTTGGAAATTTGTCATTAAAATTAACAAATATTTTTTTAAAATTACCTTTGTGGAAGGTGTAGTCAGTATGGTAGAGTAGAGGCAGGAATACCTTACTCTCTGAAAACTCTCTGCGACAAACCTTAAAATAAAGTTTTAAAATGAATACAAGAATGGCAGAACCATCGAAGGGAGAGAATGAGACAGTTTTACAATAGAAGACAATTTAGAAGGTAAGGAGAGGATCTCTCTTTCACTGGGGTGAAACAAGAATTCAATCTGTCATACCAATAGTACAGTCCAACAGTGATTTCCCCTTCCTCCCCCTACTGCTTGAAATTCTGAATCTGGGCACAGACCAGGAGGAAAACCTTAAGACTCTGTTTACACCGACAGCAGAACAGTCCCTTGCCCACTTCTGTAAGTTCTGAGTCCCAGCACAACTCCCTGTACAGTTGATCCTAGCAAATCTTCTGTGAAACCCTTGGTGAGGCCTTTAAGTTCATATAATATCACATGGAGAAAATGAAATTTACAGTCCCTCAGAACAAGACCAATGGGTCTTGAATGAGACAAGAAATGAGTCAAGAAAATATTGGAGTTTAAGAGAGTTCCACTTTTACCCTGGGAACAGAAATATCTTTTAAAATAAAAATAAAAATAAAGAAAAAGAAAATTAGCAAACATAAAAGAATTACCAAATACAAACAATAGAAAATGATTATGGAGACAAAGTAGAGCAAGACACAAACTTAGGAGGGGACTATGAGATCTAAGTAGCTACATGCAAAGCCTCAAGGAAAAATGAGATTTGGTTTCAGGCTCTGGAAAAGCTAAAAAAAATATTAAAAATAAAATAAGAGAATCAAAGGGAAAATGAGGAAAAGAAATAAAAGTGATGCAAGAAGAAAATTATACTCTAAGAAGTATAATTGATCAAATAGTAAAGGAGGCACAAAAATCCACTGAAGAGATTTTTTTTAAAAAATAGAGTAAGCCAAATGGAAAAGAAGGTTCAAAAAATTACTGAACGAAATAATTCTTTAAATTAGAATTGGGCAGTGGAAGCTAATCACTTTATGATACATTAAGAAACAGAAGAACAAATTCAAAAGAATGAAAAACTAGAAGAAAATAGGAAACATTTCATTGGAGAAACAATTGATTTGGAAAATTGATACAAGAGAGATAATTTAAGAATTAATAGACTACCTGGAAGTAAGGATAAAAAACAACAATACTTAGATGTCATAAACTGCCCTGATATTCTTGAAACAGATAATAAAATAAAAAATGAAAGAATTCATCAATTGCCTCCAGAAAGAGATCCCCAAAGGAAAAATCCCAGGAATATTATAACAAAGGACAATTTGAAACTATGTTCAAATGACTATAAAACTGTATACCTTTGATTGAATAATACCACTACTAAGTTTCTATACCAGTCAAATAAAAGGGATAAGGATCTATTTGTTCAAAAAGAATTGGAAATTGAGGATATTTCCATCATTTGGGGAATGACTGAACACAATGTAGCATATGATTGTGATGGACTATTTTCCTATTAGAAATAGTGAGCAGGAGAATCTCAGAAAAACCTTGAAAGACATATATAATTTGATGCTGAGTGAAGTGAGCAGAAATAGAACACTGTATATCATACAATAACCAACTGCAAAAGACAATAATTCTGACCAACACAGTGATCTAAGACAATTTTGATAAATGATATTTTTCACCTCCAAAGAGAGAACTGATAGATTCTGAATTTAGGTCAAAGTACACTAATTTTCACTTTATTTCTGTGTTTCTATTTTTTAATTTTGCTTTTATATGACTATTCCCTCACAATATGACTGATATGGATATTTTTGTAAGATGATACATGTATATTTCAGATCAAATTACTTACCATCTCATGGAGAAGGGAGTAAAGGGAAGGAGGGACACAATTTGGATATTATACTTTCAGAGAATGTGTGTAAATTATTACATGTAACTGGGAAATAAAATATTAAATAAAACATAAAAATATATTGCCATCTATTTAATTTGCATTTCTTAAGTATTTGTGATTCGTAGAATTTTTCATATGGTTGTTGATAACTTGAATATGTTCCTTAATGACTAACCAAGTTGTGGCATATGATTGTGATGGAATACTACTACACCATAAGAAATGACAAGCAGGTTCATTTAAAAAAAATAGAAAGACCTACATGAAATATGACTGAAATGAGTAGAACTAAACATAATATACAGCAATTGAAATATTATTTGAGCAATAACCTGTGTATGTACATCTCCAGAGAAAAAACTGATAATTAAAAACAAGCAAGACATAGTTTTATGTGTACATATTATTTACATGTATATACACATATATATATATGTCAAATGATACCTTCTCTAGTGAGGGAAGGAGAGGGAGGAAAGGAGAGTGATATCTTGGATTTTAATGAAACAAAAAATACATTATCAAATAAAAATCCTGATTGTTAAGAACATGGTTACATACATACATACTGTACATCCAGTCATACATACTGTATGTCTATTTGTAAATGAAACAGAGACTTAGAAAGATGTAGCAAATGTATATTTGTGCCTGTGGAGCTCAATTCACAATGAATAATGTTGTGAAGGGCAGAGAAATTTTTGTTTAGAACTGTGTCCAGTGTCACACAGTTAAAAAGAGATACAAGGGCAAGGCTGGACCTAATCTGAATGGGTTCTTTGGCCAAAAGACTTGTCAGGCTTCAGAATTCTCTTATATAGATGCCAACAAGAGCAAAACATCATCTGGCAAGAACATCCATTGATGTAATATTTGGGAAACTCCAAGTATATCTCTGGAACAAAAATGATTTTTACAGGCATTAAGAAGGTAGAAAGGGCAGACTTGATGGCATATTTTTAAAAAGTCATAAATGAGTAATACTTGTCTGTTGTGTTATTCATTACAAATAGATGTGTCATGGTGAGATTATCTTTTCTTTTTTTTAACATGTGCCATAACTACCCTATTTAAATTGGTTTCATCAACCAGAGAACTTTAATCATAAATGGTTGTTAAAAAATTTTGTTCAGCAATTCAAATAAAGGAATTATGTAGATTAGGTAAACTTGTGTTTAAATCAGTATGATTTTATTTTCTGTGTTTTGGAAATAATTCTAGGCACAATCAAGCTTATTACACTTTTATATTTCATTATAAAGATTTAATTATGCTTGACATTGGTTTAAGATGGTCAAGTCTAACTTTTATTCTAATCAAAGGCAGTCTTTTCCACCTCCATCCTGGAAAGTCATTTTTATTTGTTTGTATTTTAAGTTTATTCTACCAAGGCTCAGTGGAAAGAGTAGCTAGGCTAGGCCTACAGTCAGGAGCACCAGGGTTCAAATATGACCTAATGAATTTAAGAGTTCTGCAATCCTGGGAAAGTAATTTAACTCCTTTTTGCCTCAGTCTCCTCATGTGTAAAATATGGATAATAATAGCACTTAGCTCTCATGGTTGTTTTAAGGATGAAATTATATTTGTAAAGTGTTTTCCACAGTGTCTTTCACATAGTAAACATTATATAAATGTTAGTTACTATTATAAAATCAATAGGAAAACCTACAAAATAATTTCATATGATTTTATATAAAGTATGTTTTAGAAAAAAGCTATCCTTTTTTTCTAAAATGGTATGCCTCATCCTGTTCAAAGGCAAGATTTATTGAGTTAATAAAAGCTAGATATTTCTACTTTATATTCCCAAATTTTCCATGTGGTAAAACAACCTAATTACAATGATTTGATTTTGATCCTGCCTTTAAATTGTTAAAAGCATTTAGTTGTGTTTTATTGTATAAGAATCCTGAATAAAGAATATTATATCACACTGTGTGAATAATTTTTGAATATCATATGCTTAAATAATCTGTGCTGTTAATGTGCAAAGTTAAGTTTATATAGATAGGGCCTTCTCTGGAGTTGTAGTACCTGTTTTAAAGTTGTATCTTGGGATTGACTTTTAAAAAACTATTAAATTGAAAATCTTCAGAATGTCGTGTAAAATGTGAATGGTTGACACCCATTGGGGGATTTAGCTGTAAAGATGTACCATAAATAAATCTGATAATGAAATAAAAAATAATGATAATGATTTTTTTAAATACAGAATAGATAAATTCTGAAGTAATATTGTTGATCCATGCAGACAAGTTGCCTGTTGTGCTGGGTCAAGTGCCTAATCTTTTAAGTACCATGACATAGAATATTTCAGGAACTCACTTTAGTTTTGTTTTTAAAAAAAACCTTTACCTTCAGTCTTAGAACCAATACAGTATATTGGATCCAAGTCAGAAGAACAATAAGGTCCTAGGCCCATACCTAAGGAGTGTTTGAGACCAGTTTGGAACCCAGGACTTTCTGTCTCTGCGAAGAACCCGCTCTTCGCTTGGTTGGGTCTCTGGAGGTAGGATGGCATGGCGAAGAATGAAATGAAAATGAACCAGAGTGCAAGTGAAATTGCAGAGGCTGTACCTTCTCTCTCTCTTGTGCCATCTGCTAATTTTAAATTTTATACCCTCTTTTCTTTATGATCTCATACAGGTTTTTGTCTTCCCATACATTCAAAATCACATATTAACTTTTGAAACATCATAAGATTGACATTTACCAAATATCTTACTGTGGTTAAACAAAGAAGTAAGCTTGTCAAGAATTATTCATTACGGGGTGGCTTAGTTTGAACTTATTCTTTTCAGCCATGTGTAAGGTACAAGTACATCAGTTCCTAGCTAAGCATAATAGTTAATTATATTTTAACTAATTATATTATGTATATAGTTATGTTATATCAGTCTGGCCCAATGTTTTGTTCCCATGGTGTTTTTTCTGTTATAGGATCACTAAGAATACAGTTCTGGTAGGGTGATTCTGTGCTAATTTGTTATTCCCTTATTTTCCTTGTGTTTCACCGTTTCTATGATCTGTAGGAGTTTGGGAACAAACTCAGGCCAGGTATTTTCTTGCTGGGAACTTTAGAAACTTGCATTAAGTCACTAATTGCTAGTTTTTTGCTAGGCTGATTCTAGGGGAAATTTCTATAATCTAGGGGGTTGTACAGAGGTTTATTTTTGGATAGTGGGTAGTCTTATGGCTGTGATTGTTCTTGCCATCAACCTGTATTATTTTTCTGTGTCTCCTTGGAGCCTGATAAGGATATTGATTGCAATAATTTCAATACAAGTGAATGTCACTATAAAAAGAATCACATGGGGTAAACTGAGTGTGGAATTTCCATCCTCCTGACAACCTGCCATGCTGGATTGTCAGAGCTTGTGAGTAGCCGTGCTAACCTCACAGCCTCGATGGCATCTGGCATGTCTCTAGGTCTACTCTCAGTCCAGAGTCACTTAGCTGCTTCCTCAGTACAATTTTCAGTGGCTATAATCAGAGAAATAAGTGTTCAAATTGTCATAAAACTTTTTTAAACTGCATCTTCATATTTTTTGACCATTTACTATTTGGGAGATAGCTCTTATTCATATACATTTTGTTCCATTCCTTACAGAGCCTAGAATATCAGCAAAATTTCCCTGTTACCTATTTTCCTTCTAATTTTATATGAATTGGTTTTATTTGTGTAAAATCTTTTAAATTATAAACAACAAAAATTCTCCATTTTATCTTCTGTGGTCTTCTTTATCTCTTATTTGGTCATGAACTCTTGAATTTATGACACATCTTAAAGGAAATTTCTTTCTAATTTCTCTAATTTGTTTAAAATATGAACTTTTATACAGTCATATATCTTTTAGGAACTAACTTTGTCATATGTTGTAATGTGATGATCTAAACCTAATTTCTGTGAGGAAGGTTTCTAGTTTCCTACAAGGAGCTGTTTATTGAACATTAGGCTAGTAGGTTAATTTGTGTTCATCATTTGACAATTGATTGCTATCTCTTTCTCATATTTGTAGTCAAGCTACTTTTGAATGTAGTATACCATGATTTGTCTAAAATGGATATTGATCATAAGATTATGGAAAGACTGAATCCCAGTTTTTTTTTCAAATGGAAGTGGAAATATCTGTTACTTGGGAAATCACTTTTCCTTTCATCACCATTATAACTTTGAACTTCTTCCTGTGATAATTTTGTCTCAAAAAAGCTCTTTTCATTCCCCCATTTTGGTGATATTTACTACATAGTGTTACATGTTTGCTGGGATTTAAAGGGACTTTGCAGAAAATGAAAAATTAAATGCACCAAACAATGCAGAATGCAAAAGACCTTTTAATTTTGCTCATTTAATAGAAAGACATGAGAGTTTAATATTAACCTTAAATAGAGAATGTTGAAGTAGAGACAAGGCCTACAAGGAAGTATATTAGAGCAACCCTCCATTTTGAGATTAGAACCAATATCTCCAAAAATGAACTATGAAGGATAAGGGATAGATAGTGAAGGATAGGAAAAGAATTCAAATCAGAACTTTTTCCACATAGCTACCAAGGTCCTCAGGCTAAGGCAGAGGCTATTATAATTTTGTAAGGGGCTTTTTCCAAGAGCTGACAAATCATTACACAGTTCTAAATTGGAATTTTGATTCCATCTTCTCTCTTTGAATCAGAGTAGTCAGGGAAAAAATATATATATACATGCATATGCATGTATATATATGAAATAAACATATATATTATATTGTATATGTATATATGTATATTTATAGACATATATGTCTGTGTTTGGGGGGGAGTTACATGTGCTTAGCCACTGTGATGTTAAGGCAAGCCAACGAGGTAGCTGAAATTATTTGGCTTAGATGGTGCCAGTTATACGATATTGTAGTTATGAGTGTTTCCTGAAAAAGTGGCATGGCTAGGGCACAGACTGCTTGTTGGAAGAGAAAACTACAGCACAGAGTTTTCAATAGATCAAATAAAATTAATTTTGCTCATGGAGAGGAAAAGTATTACTGACTTATTAATTTTATCCTGGAAGATTTTTTTAGCTTAACATTTTCAAATTTGACACACCATTGAAAATTAGGGAAGTAGTTTGATTTTTGTTTTTTGAAATTTTCTATTATACTTTTGGGAAAAAAATATTTCATTTAGCTTGCCATAAAGAAAATAGCTAGACTGTGTGGTTATAGTCCTGCAGTTGGAGTTAGGAAGTGCTGAGCTTGAATTTTGCCTCAGATACTTAAAAGCTATATAATTCTGAGTGAGTCACTAGACCTTTTTCTGTTTCAGTTAACTCGTCTATAAAAGAAGTAAATTGAACTGAGTAGCTTTTGATGTCCCTTCCATCACTATCCTCTATGAAATCTATGTGTTTTCTTAAATCTGTTATTACATTGGTCAATGCATGAATATCAAGAGACATTCTTCCTTTTATCAAACATTTTTGGCACATGTACATTTTTGCATATATGTATTTAACTGTATCGATTAACATAAATCAGCATCTGTAGAGAAATCTCACTCTCATTTTTACCAGTTTATTCTTGTATGAATAGAAGAATAATGAATTTTTAAGAGGAATTAATTTGATTTTTCATCATCAGCCTGAGAAATAGACTTTTTGGTATTATGGAAGCAATGGAAAATTTGGAGTTGGGGGATTCCAAATTCAAATCTCAGCTCAAGCACTTATCAAGTAGGTATTTTTATTGATTAGCTAACCCTATTTCGAACAGTTTCCTCATTTACTAAATAAGAAATTTTGGACTAAATAACCACCACCATCTCTTCCAACAATAAAATTAATTTAGAGGTAGAAGAGACATTGAACAACATTTAGTTAAACTTCATTGTACATGTGAGGAAACTGAAGTCCCTTGAAGTTATGTGACTTTCCCAAAATCACAGAAGTACTAAGTGTTAGAGGTAGGATTTATATCCAAGAACTCAAACTGTAGAGCCAGTGATCTTTCTACTACCCCCTCCATGAATCTATTAGGCCCAAATGGAAAGCTTCTAAGATATTATAGAGGAAATTATTGATAAAGTGATTTCTTCTCTATTTTCAAAATTCTTCATACCTAACAAATTCCTAACAACAAAGGCAAAAACAGGCATGGTATAATAGACTTAATTTTTGGTAAGTTTAGTTAATGCTATTGTTCAGATGAGCTCTAGATACAGAGTCAGAGACATATATATATATATATATAATTAAAAATAATTTGGGCATCCAATAATCAATATTCACCTAGAGTTCAGGTCCTTGTACTAAAGATATTGTTGAAAAATGATACATATGGAAGATGATAATTAGAAGACTGTTAACTAGCACCTTTATATTCTGTTTAACATACTAGTGGAAAAGGCTTGTCAGAGAGTCCCTGATATTCCTTTGTTTTCAGTAAACTCCTTTTAAATTAGAATTTAATAAAAAGCTCTGTGGATGGGATTTTTGCTGAAAGCCACTTAGAAGAGAAACATATCACAAAGTAGTCTATTTGTCTGTGTTTATATAAATTAGAAAAGAAACTTGTTTGAGTCTATGTTTCCTTAGGGAACAGGTTATTTTTGCTTTGAACATATTTTCGACCTCATTATCTTATGGATAGTACATGTTATTTTGAGAAAATGTATGCAAAGAATTTTTTAAAAATCTGATTAACTCTTCTATCAGATGAGATCCTGTATGACATACTTTTGAAATTTTATGGTGATTTGCTAACACTGAACAACATTCTAGAAATCAACATTCTACTAAAGAAGCTATTACTGCTGCCTAAATAAAGAACTTTAACTTGAGCTGAATGTACTATTGGAACTTTTTCTTCTCATGTCTTATGCATAGTCTATTTTCTGGTGTTTTCTAAATCTATCTCAAGGGTTTATATAAAGTGTATTTTTATGGATCAGCCCATATATGCCAACCTATGCACGAATCACTGTCCTTTTATATATGACAAGATTAGGCTGCTATTCACATACAGAAGAATGACTTTTGAGGTCAGTGAGTGACCTTTAGTTGTGTTTTTTTTTTCTATACTTAATTGTTGGATACCCTGGAGACTGATTCTGTTTTTTGAAACCTTCTTTACTTAAGGGGGAAAGAAGCTTTATAAAGCAATCAAATAGGCCAACCAACCTCGACAGGAAATTACAGGTTATTTTCTTAAATGATGTTCATAGAGATGTTCATGGAGATGATTGGAAGGCAAAGAGGAAAGGGAACAGGTGCTTGTGTATCATCAGTGGACACATCAGAAATTCTCCACCCACACATAAATTGGGATAGGGCCCACACATCCAAATTAGAGAAACTCACCAACTTCCCACTAGTGATATTTCCAAAGAAAATGGGAAAATGTCAGAGAGCAACCATATATACCACCAGGAAACCTTAGGTAGGGTCTTTCAACTATAGCCAGATAAGGGAGTCTAGAGTATTCCTATAGGAGATTACTTCCAAGATATGGCACATAGTTAGATCAAGATTCTATTGTGACTCTAGGTCCTATTTTCACTGCTTCTTTAACCACTTGGGTAGCTACTTAGATACTTAAATAGGTAAGGAAACTGTAGCTCTTTAATAGGAAGGTTCTTAGGTAGATATGTTTATTCTTCCAACTCTGTTGCCATAGGTGCAAAAAATATCAATAAGCTAGGGGAAATGATTCCTATATTGAAATAAAACATTCCAAAGTGGGGGGAGACAGGGAAATATAAAGGAGAGAAGGTAGGGAGAGGAAGTTTAGTTGAAACATAGTTACTTTGCTGGGCAGAGAAACACTAGATTTGAAAAAAATAAAGCAAAACAAAACAAAACCTTAAGTTTTCTAGACTAAAATGAATCATCAGACTTCTTTGTAATCCCAACTCTAATTGTTGCATGCTATTCAGTGGTCTTGTTGCTTCTTAGTAGTGGGTTATCAGTTTAAAATTGTACTTGTATATGGTTATAGTATTTCTTCTACCTACCTAATTTACAACCATTTGTTATAATAAATGATACTCCTCCTACTAGATGTATGTAGATGAAGTATAGAGAGAGGATGGGATGACACCTCCCTTCTTTATAACAGTTGCCCAGGCAGGATCCTTTAGGTCAATGGATGATATCCCTTCAGGACCCACCTGGGGTTAATTGATATTACATAATGGGCTCTTTAGCTGGGTAATGTTGGTATCTGACTGTGTCTCTCCCTTCCCAAAGAAGCTATGAACAACCACTTCAGGAAGGTACTTTAAAACTTTGATTGTATTTAACAAAGAAGGATAATGGGATTGGATAGAAGTATTGGGAGACCTTAATTAAATGATAATGATGAATCTAAACTGTAGGCAAGTGAATGAATTAAGATGGTTAGCTTCTCTCTGGTACAACCTGGCCAGAGCCACACCAGAGTAGACAAACTGCTGTAGATGTTTCAGCTTCTTCTTCACTAGATGATATGCCTAACCAGTTTGAGATATCTACCCCCTTCCACCCTCTTCTTCTTCTCCTGCCCACTTCCTGGATCCCTCCTGGGCCCTGGGAAACCTAGATAACTAAGATGATGGATTTCCTAATTTCTAGGGGCAGTAGAATCAGAGATGATGGTCTGGGTACAGGTTGTTGATGGTACAGGAACAAACACGAGGAGCTTGCAGGGTTGAGTCTGCAAGTCTCAATCCCACAAAGACCAGGATCCACTGATCTCAGGTCTCAGGGAAAGAAAGGAACCCTCAGCCAGGGCTGCCAGGGTGGTTTTATACCCCCTGGGCCAACTGCCCTCTCCTGTGTCCATACGCCTCTCTGGGAACATTCCGACATCCAACGGATCCACCTGTCAATCACAGTGTGAACTCCTGGCTCCCAGAGATTCAATATAACACATTCCACTTAGGATACCCTTGCTGGGAAGAGGAAACCAAAGCTGAGAATGGATATGCATTAGAATACAGAACATGTGGTGATGGAATACTATTGTGCTAAAAGGAATAATGAACTGGAGGAATTCCATGTGAACTGGAAAGACCTCCAGGAATTGATGCAGAGTAAAAGGAGCAGAGCCAGAAGAACATTGTACACAGAGACTGATACACTGTGGTAAAATCGAATGTAATGGACATCTTTAGTAGCAGCAATGCATGATCCAGGACAATTCTGAGGGACTTATGAGAAAGAACGCTATCCACATCCAGAGAAAGAACTATGAGAGCAGAAACACCGAAGAAAAACATTTGCTGGATCATATTGTTTGATGGGTATATGACTGGGGATGTTGACTTTGAATGATCACTCTATTGCAAATATTAATAAGGAAATAGGTCTTGATCAATGATAAATGTAAAATCCAGTGGAATTGTTTGATGGCTACAGGAGGGGGGAGAGAGGAAGGTAGGGAAAGAATACCAATCATATAATCATGAAAAATATTCTAAATTAATCCAGTTAATTAATTAATTAAAAAAATAAAGAACATGGAAAAGCCAGGAAAGATTGCCCAAGATATTCTAAGATTAAAGATTCTTTTGCTAGTTATAGTTTGAAAAATATCATCTTCTATTTTTTTTTAACTTTTATTATGAACTTTCATATTTAGATCTTATATCCATTTGGAATGATAGGTGAATAGAAATCTGACCTCAGACTCTGAAATTCTAAGTTCAGTTCCTGCCTCTGACATATACTGTCTATGTGATCCTCAATAAATATCTTAACCTCTCACTGCCTTAGGTTACCTTTTGAGATTATAAATTACAGGAAAGGTGATAACCTATACTGGTAGAGAATTTTCTTAAATGGAAGTTTCCTCTATCAAAGAAATTGCAAGTTCTTTACACATGGTAAGTGCTTAATAAACACTAGTTAAATTGACCCTACTTGATTATTATTCAAGATCATAGATTTAGACTTGAAAAGGACCATAAGTCATCTAGTCAAGTTCCCTGACTTTTCCGTTGAGGAAAATAGGTCCCAGAAATGGAAGAGGATTTGCCTTAGCTGATACAGATAGTAAGTAGCTAAGCCAGGATTGAATCTCAGACCCTCCAATTCTGATATGCCTTTCTTATCACTGTACCAATCTATAGCTTTCAAAAAATCAAATTATTTAATAGTTTCCCTCTTTTATTCATTATCGGTATAAAGCTGAATACAAATGATAAAATAGATAATGTCAAGTAAATGACATTGAAAAGCTTTTGCATGAACAAAATCAATGCAGTTAGAATTATGAGATAAACATTTAACTGAGAAAATTCTGCAGCAAATATTGCTGATAAGGTTTGATATTCAAGCCATATAGGGAATTGATACAGATTTCTAATAAGAAACATTATTCATACAATCGAACATAACAGATTTCTCTACTAGCAGCAATGCAAGAATCCAGAGCAAGGCTGAGGGACTTATGAGAAAGAAAACTAGCCACATTCAGAGGAAGAACTGTGGGAGGAGAAATACAGAAGAAAAACAACTATTTGAACTAAAGACACAAAATGATAACTCTAGTCCAGCTATCAACAATATGGAATTAGGTCTTGATCAATGATACATGTAAAAGCCAGTGGAATTGTGAGTTCACTAAAGGTGGTTAGGAAGGTTTGGGGGAGAAGGAAAGAACATGAAATATGTAATTATGGGAAAATGTTCAAAATAAAAATTAAAAAAAGAAACATTATTCAATGGATTTGTGCTTGAGGTTTAGGAACAATTTTCAAAAAAAGAAACACAAGCTACCAACAAACACATGAATGAATAACAATGCTTCAAAATACTAATTATAAAATTTAAATAACTGTCAAAATTTGCCTCAGATCTTTAAGATTTGAAGGAGGATGATAAAAGATAAAATAGTAGATTTTGGAGTATCTGTGAGAAGATAGACACACTAATAAACTTTTGGTAAAGTTCTAGATGGGTTCAACTATACTAAAAAATGACATACTAAAAAAAATTACTAAACAGAACATTTTTGACCCAATGAAACCACTCCTAGTTAAATGCACCGAGAATATCAAAGACAAAAGGAAAGATCTCATACATTTAGACATATTTCTAGCAGCATTTTAATAATAAAGAAATAGAAACAAAATGACTTCCAAACTATTTGAATATGCCTGAAAAATTAATGTGATTATAATGAAATATTATTGTACAATAATAAATGATATATACTCCAAAATATTTATAGTAGCTCTCTTTGAGGTGGCCTATGAATTGGGAAATGGTTAAACAAATTGTGGTATATGATTGTGATATAAAACTACTCTGCCATAAGAAATGATAAACATAATGATTTAAGAAAAATCTTTGAAAGAATTACACAACATTATGGCCAGTGTAATAAGTAGAACCAGGAGAACATTATACACAGCCACAGAGTTAATGCTAGAAGAATAAACTGTGAATCCTCCATAAAGAGAACAGAAAAGGTGAAACTTATATTTTTATCTTTCAGAAGATCTAATTTTTATGCTCATGTTGGCCTCCTTGATGATATCTTTTGTGATATGGGGAGGGGCAGGGACACTTGTGTTTGGGATTTATTATATAGAAATTAAGAAAAGCTAATTATTTAGGAGATTTGTGATTTTGTTTGTGAATATCACTTTATTCATTGCAAACAAAAATGTTGTTTAGTTTTACAAAATTTAGAATAATAAAAATAATAAATGATGAATATGAAGAATTCAAAGAAACTTGGGAAGATTTATTTGTGAACAGCTGAACAGAACCAAGTAACCATTTTACATGAGTTTAAATTATTTATATTACTTTATAGAGGGAGCATAGGATAGAAGGTTTCCAGGTTTTCTTTTTTCCTCTGAATCTGTGAACCAATAATTGTATGTAAAAAAATATTAAAAAATAGTGAAACATTAAAGAAAACCTCCATCAGTAGCAACAACTATTTAAAAAATTGCAATAAAAAAAACTAAAAAAATAGAGGTGGAAAAAGAAATCTAAGGTCATGGTTGACTGTGACAAATTTAATGAAAGCAGGGAGCAAAAACTAAGGGATACTCTTCTAACTGACACAAGAGTGCTGAGACAAGCAAGAAAAATGTTGTCTGTAAAGCCTAGATAAGCAGTTAATCAATATGGCAAAGGTTAGCTTATTAATAGAAACAAATAGAATCTCTTGCTGGACAATGCCATAGGTAGGACTGTCAATACTGATAAATATGATCTGGTGAACTTCGGGTGTGTAAAAGGGGACTCAGTGAAAGTCTCAAAAAAGATCATGAAGAAATCTTTTATTTAGACTATTGAAATCTGTTTTATTTTACATAAGAAAAAGTTGCTGTATATATTCTTAGACTTTCCTTAGTAAGATATATTTTTTCTAGTATTATTTTAACTTCTAACTTAGCAGATAGAGAGCCAGTATGCAGAAATAAGAGGCAATCATTACTTTTCAAGTACAAACTCTTATCTTCCTTATTGTTCCCCCAAACTATCTGTCTTCACCCAATTTTACCATTAAAAATTAGGAGGCCAGAAGAACATTGTACACAGAGACTGATACACTGTGGTAAAATTGAATGTAATGGACTTCTGTACTGGCAGCAGTGCAATGCCCCAGGACAATTCTGAGGGATTTATGGAAAAGAACTTTACTCACATTCAGAGGAAGAACAGCAGGAGAGGAAAGACAGAAGTAAAACAACCGCTTCAAAGCATGGGTTGATGAGGACATGGTTGGGGATGTAGACACTAAATGACCACACCAATGCAACTATCAATAATATGTAAATAAGTCTTGACTGATCACACATGTTAAAACCAGGGGAAATGCACGTTGGATATGGGGGAGGGGCTAAAAGGGGGTGAAAGGGAAAGTACAAACATGAATCATGTAACCATGGAAATTGTTTTCTAAAAATAAAATATTTAAATAAAAAAAAATAAAAATAAAATAAAATAATAAAAACGTAGGGGGAAGAGCTTCACTAGAAATGATAATGTTGAACTCGATTTTTTTAGTTTCCTAACCTTGTCCCTATATGAAACTCAGAGGAGCAAATATATTTTCTCTGCTTGTTTTATTTTGGAGTGGTATTTGAAACATTTTAAAGTTTTGTTCATCAAGTCAAAAGTTTCAATTGCACTTCTAATCTGATCTCTGATATCCTTAAAACTCTCACTGCATTTAACATTGAAACAAGGTATGTGGATAAAAGTCTTAATGGCAATAGAGTAAATAATTAAATATAAAATTTCAACTATTATAATTCAAGCTATTCAAGAGTGCAATGTACTACATTTTTGGTCATGAATTCCTATAGTCATGAAGGAGGTGGGATGAGATCTGTTAGTCACTTCTGTACTTAAAAGTGTTGGCATAAAACACACGCCATAAGGAGACTTAATATGTGTCATGGATAGCTTGAACAATATAGAAGGGACTCCTGCTGATATAAGTGCTGAACTAGATGACCTCTGATATCTCTCCTATTTCTAAAGCTGTGATATAATAGATGGTGGATTCTCTAGGAATTCAGAGAAAGGAAAAATTCCTGAGGGATAGAAATGAATGAAACCATTGTCTTTATTGGTTGAAGAATGAAACTTAAGTTGGGTTTTTGAAGCAATCAGATTGCCAGAGAAAAGGGAATGAAAAAGCTTTTAGTAGGAGGGAGACAACATATGGAAAAGAGCATAGCAGGTCCCAGACAGTTAGAATATCTGCCTGAAATGACAATCTACAAAAATATAAATAGCTCAGAATAAGAAAAAATGAAATAGAATATTTAAATAACCTTAATTTAGAACAAGAAATGGAAAAAGCCATAAATGAGCTCCATAAGAGGAAAAAATAGGACCAGATGGATTTACAAACAAATTCTACCAAACCTTTAAAGAACACTTAATTCTGATCCAAGGCTTCTGGTTGCCAAGATAGTGGAGTAGTAAACACTTAGATTCTGCCAGTCACCCTCCAAAAGACCACAAGAGGAGAAAAAGCCTCAATATGAATCATGGGGTGACAGAAGTAGCAAGATGGAGCGAAGTAGTATTTTGTTCCAGGACAACATGGAGAAACAGCAAGGAGGACTTATCCCACTGGATTAGAAGAGAGAATGCTGAACAAGCCTAACTGAAATTCAGACATGATCCAGTTCAAGTTGCAGGGAAAAAAGCATAGCCTGCGGAGTCCAGCATCAGGAGAAGAAGAGAAGAAACCAACACAATATAGAACAAGAAGCAGTGGAAGGAATACAGCCCTACATAATGCAATTGTAACAGAGGTCAGGTGTAACCCAGCTCAAGCAACAACCTAACAAAGTCCAGCCCTGGCAAAATAAATAGAACCTAACTCAATCCATCATGAACTGCTTCTGAACTGAACAGTGTAATGCAAGGCTGCTGCAAGAATCCCTTGCATTTGCAAAACTGCCAGAAGCAACCCTGACAGTTAGGGAGATGGAAGGTTGACCCAGCCAGCTGGTGGTCTCAAGGTAAAAATCGTTGGAGCCTGGAACTATAAATATCCCTGGAGTACCATCCTGGGGGGCTGATTTCCTTTGACCTGACCCAGACATCCTGCTATCCCCTGCATCTCCCGATTGGGCCCTGGGAGGAAGGAAATTTGGGAGAAGGAGAAAGTGGGAAATTAGTTTCCTTAGGCAGACAGGGACAACCTTGAACCAAGCCACCATTCTCATCTGTTAATCTGCTCAACCCTTCTACTTCAAGGCAGTGAAATTTATCCCTGGCTGAGGGGCTGGTTCCCTGAGCCAGACCGTACCTTCTGTGACGCCTCCCCCAGCACTGGCTTCACCCTTAGCAATTAGTTTCCCTGACCTTAACCCTCTTCCCTCAGTTTACCCTTGGCTTAATAAACCCTTGGCCTTTATTCAAAGAGCTTCTGTTACTTTATTATACCATCAACTAGGACCAAGGTTGAAGGGGAAAGATAGTTTTCCTTTGTTTCCTGAGGGCTAATCCATCCATCTTGGCCAGGAAGGGAACCAGGTTCACTTCCTGTGGGCTGGAAGTTTCTCTCCAGAAGGGAAGGGCTTCTTACTCCTCTCCTCAAGGGAGCCTAGTAACACCAGGGAGGCTGGCTAAACATCTCAGCTAAACACACACAATCTCTGGCTGGCCCAAATTATCCTGTACAAAGTTATAGTCTCCCTGCTTACAAGACCCAGCTGATACCACTGAAGCCCTCAAATACAAGCCTCTTATTAGCCTACTAACCTCTATTATTCTCATAATAACAGATACAAACCTCCCCACAGGAGACCAAGCAAGATGCTTCTAAGCTGAATACTGAATCTGAGACCAAGACAACTGAGTCTACTCCAGACACTGGAATAGACCATAGTACAAGTATGGGGCATGACTCCCTCAACTATAAGAAAGCAGCTAAATAGACTAAATGAGGGGAAAATATAACCCTAAAATGAGCAAAAAACAGAGAAAGAAAGTGATAATTGAAAAACATTTCAACAACAGAAATTACCAACATGCAGACTCAGAAGAGGACAGTAATATAAAAAGGAAAACAAGTGAGCCTCAAAAGAAAAGATAAAGGGATTTCACGCCCAAAATGAATTCCTGGAAGAGCTCTAAGAAAGGAATAAAAAAATAGTAAAAGACTTAGAAGAAATATTTGAAAAGAAAATGATAGAAAAAAATCAGCAGCTTACAACCAAAACTTACTGAAAAAAAGCAGTTCACAAAAAAGGAAAAAAAATTCAAACAGGAATATAAATTTTAAGAAAGGAAGTACAAAGTCTCAAAGAAGAAAACATCTCTCTGTAAATTAAAATCAGACAAATGGAAGATAGTGACTCCATAAGATAATAATAAACAATAATATAAATTCAATAGAAGAAAAAAATAGAATAAAATCTGAAATCTCTCACTGGAAAAAGAAAGATTAACCAGGAAATTAGATCCAAGAGAGATAATTTAAGAATTTTTGGACTTCCTGAAAGCTATGATTTAAAAAAGAACTCGAGCACTATAATACAACAAATTATCAGGGAAAATTGCTCTCATGTTCTTGAAAAGAGGAAAATAGAAATTGAAAGATTCCACCAAACATATCCTGAAAGAAATCCCAAATGTAAAAATCCCAAAGCTATTATAGCCAAATTTCAGAACTCTCAAGGCAAAGAGAACACTACAAGCAAACAGAAAAAGAAACCCAACAAATATTATGGAATCACAGTCAGGATTACATAAGCTTTTACAATAAAGACACTTTTCCACAAAAGAATGAGAAAATATGGAATATAATATTTTACAAGGCTAAAGATCTAGGCCTGTAATAAAAAAAAAATCAGTTATCCAGCAAAACTGAGCATAATATTCCAAGGGAAGAACTGGATTCTTAATGAAATAGAAATAGAAATACTTCCAGGCATTCTTGACAAAATGACCAGAAATAAAAAGAAAATTCAATAAACAAATTTAACACTCAAGACAAGTATAAAAAAGGTACAGAAAAAATCAAAGAAATCAATTTCATTAAAATTATCACATCCCGATCATTTGGTTAGCAAGGGGGCAGGGACTTCTGGTTAAGATGGTGGCAGAGTAAGGAGCAGCTGCTCAATCTCTCCTAACCAAAGCATACAGGACACCTCAAGGGGACATAAAAACGAACCCAGACGAACGAAGGAACCCCACAACAGGGCACAGCATTGAAGGTACGCAGAATCGGGGCATTTTCACACTATAAAGGGGTGAAACAGCTCTCACTAAAACGCAAGAGGAAGAAGCCCCTCCACCCCCCCACATCACGCACAGCTCCAAGGCTAAGCACAAGAGTGAAAACAGGATTGGGGCAACCAGTAAATCACTAGCAGCCCCAGGGCTTGTACCTGAGAGCTGCAAGACGTGGGACCCCAAGTGGCTGGGGGACGAGCACTGACTTTTTCAAGTGTGTGTGAGTGAAGGCATTGCCCATCTCTAACTCATGGACTTTCCCGAGCATCTGCTCAGGTGAAGGCAGTGCCCTCGGTGCGAATAAAGATAGGCAATGAGGAGACTAAGCTATCACTCTTTGCAGATGATATGATGGTCTACTTAAAACATCCCAGAGAATCAACTAAGAAGCTTTTAGAAATAATCAACAACTTTAGCAAAGTTGTTGGATACAAAATAAATGCACATAAATCATCAGCGTTTCTATATATTTCCAACACATCACAGCTATTTAGCACTATTGTGCTAAAAGGAATAATAAACTGGAGGAATTCCATGTGAACTGGAAAGACCTCCAGGAACTGATGCAGAGTGAAAGGAGCAGAGCCAGAAAAACACTGTACACAGAGACTGATATACTATGGTAAAATCGAATGTAATGGACCTCTGTACCAGCAACAATGCAATGACCCAGGACAATTCTGAGGGATTTATGGTAAAGAACGCTACCCACATTCAGAGGAAGAACCGCAGGAGAGGAAACATTTAAGAAAAACAGCTGCTTGAAGGCATGGGTCGGGGTGGACATGATTGGGGATGTAGATTCGAAACTACCACACAAATGCAACTATCAACAATTTGGAAATAGGTCTTGATCAAGGACACATGTTACAACCAGTGGAAATGTGCATCTGCCATGGGTGGGGGGATTGCGGGGGGTGAAGGGGAAAGTAGTAGCATGAATCATGTAACCATGTTAAAAATGAATCTTAAAAAATAAATAAATACAATTAAAATAAAATAAAATAAAATAAATACTTTTGAAGCAAGGAGAAACACATGTAGGAAAGGTAAGGGGCAAGAGCAGAATATATTATACTTGAGTTGAAGTAAAAAAAAAAAAATGGAGCAGTAACAATCATGAACTCAGATTAAGCTAAAACAAAAATAGAGCTAATCAAAAGAGATAAGAAAGGAAATTACATCTTAAAATATACCTTAGACCAGTGGTTCCCAAACTTTTTTGGCCTACCATCCCCTTTCCAGAAAAAATATTACTTAACACCCTGGAAATTAATTTTTTTTAATTTTAATAGCAATTAATAGAAAAGATATATGCACCTGTGGCCATCACCACTCTTCTGGATCTCTGCAGCACCCACCAGGGGGCAGTAGCGCCCACTTTGGGAATCACTGCCATAGACACTGAAGTTAATTGATAGGAAACATATATTTAATAAATGGTTTAGCCTCCTAAATTTCAAAGGAGAAATTAAATGGCCTCTAAGAGAAAATAGACAATAAAACTATATTAATGGGGGACCTCGGCTTTCTCCTCTCGGAACTAGATAAATCTAGTGCAAAAAATTAAGATAGAAGTTAAGAAAGTGAATAGAACTTTAGAAAAGTTAAATTTAATAGATTTCTGGAGAAAACTGAATGTGTATAGAAAGGACTGTATCTTATTTTCAGCAGTACTTAGTGCCTTCCCCGATGACCATATATTAAGGCATAAAAACATCACAAGCAGAAAAAATAAATACATCCTTTTCAGATCATGATACACTTACATGATGTGTTTTATATAAATATGGGTCAATGGAATGATAAAATAAAAGTTAGAAACAAAATATTCTAATTTTTAAAAAGCAGTGAGTCAAAGAAACACATTATATAAAACAATCAATTTTATTAAAGAGTACAACAATGAGGAGACAACATATCAAAATTTATTGTATATAGCAAAGCAGTATGCACAGGAAAATTTATATCTCTAAAAGCTTACATCAATAATGTAGAGAAAATGAAGATAAATAAATTCAGCATACAACAAAAAAAAAACAGAAAAAAGAACAAATTAAAAATCTCCAATTGAAGAAAAAATTAGAATTTCTAAAAATGAAAGGAGAAATTGAAAAAACTGAAAGTAAGAGTCCATTAACTAAGAAATAAGAGTAAGAGTTGGTTTTATGGAAAAAAAGACATGACACTAGTGAAATTAATTTAGAAAAGAAAAGAAGAAAATCAGATTATCAGTATCAAAAATGAAAAGGGTGAATTTACCACCAATAAAGAAGAAATTAAAACAATTAGAAGCTATTTTTCCCAATTATATAACAATAAATCTAACAATCTAAGTGAAATGAATGAATATTTATAAAGCAATAAACTTCCCAGATTATCAAAAAAGGAAAAAGAATACTGAAAAAGTTCCATTTCAGAAAACGAAATAAATATAAAAACATATTAATTTAATTTACATTTAATTAATTTAACCTGCAAAAAATATAAATTATAATTAAAAACAAATTAATTCCAGGTAAGAGCTTTTAGAGTGGAGGAAAAAATGTGTGTGGGAAGGTTCAAGCAAGACTTGGACGAAACTAATATCTAAATTAATTCAAAGAGGAAAAATTACATACATGTGCGTATCTATCTATCTATCTATCTATCTACATATATATGTGTGTGTGTATACATACACACATACATACTAAATTGATAATAGATATCTATCTTACTTGATAGGGAAGTAGGAAGGGAATGAAATAAGAAAAAAAATGTATAATAAAAGAGAATGAAGATTTAAAAAGCAGTGACCAGAGGCAAACAGATTTTTGAGGAGGGATAAAGAAAAAGGGAAGACAAATAGAAAATAATAGGATGAAGAGAAATGCACAATCAATAACTGAATATGAATGGGTTGAACTCATAAAGTGGAAGTGGATAGCAGAATGGATTGGAAATAAGAATCCAACAATCAATTTATATTTTTTAATTTATTATTTATTTTTTCCTCAGTTACATGAAAAACAATTTGTAACCTTTGAATTGTTTTTTTTTGAGCCAAATTCTCAACCTCTCTCCCCTCTATTTCTCTGAGAGAACAAACAATATGATATAGATTTTATATTTATAACAAAGTGAAATCTCTTTTCTTTTGAGTTATTTGGTTAAAGAGAAATTGACTAAACAAAAGGAAAGTGAAATATAGTATGTCTCCAGCTGCATTCAGACTCCATTAGTTCATGATGAGTCCTTGAAGTTTGTCTTCTTGTACTGCTAAGAATAGTTATAATCATTCATAAATATTCATAATACGATATTGCTGTTATTATGTACAATGTTCTCCTGGTTCTGCTCACTTCACTTTGCAGCGGTCTTTCCAGATTTTTCTGAGATCATCCTGCTCACTATTTATTATAACACAATGCTATTCCATTACAATCATTTACCTCAACTTGTTCAGCTTTGTCCCAATTAATGAATATACTCTCAATTTTCATTTCTTTGTCACTACAAAAGCTTCTTTATGTCTCTCTCTGTCTCTCTCTCTCTCCAATGATGATCTTTCATTTTTCAAATAAGAAAACTGAGAGATGAAAGGTTTAAATAATTTTGGTCAGGATCATAAAGGCAGCAAATAACAGAGTTGGAATTCACAGCCTGGTTTTCTGATTTGAAATCTCCACTACACCAAATTTCATTCTTTACAGAGGATGTAATTATGAAAGGAAATATTGTCTTTATATTATTATCAACATCTTGAATACTTTACTCTGAGATTTGGCACAGGCAGTATATGTGCAGAGGTTCAAGGAGTATAAAACTAAATGACAGATGATGGACTTTTCAGGGGAAGTTATAGTTTGGTGATATGATGCAGTGAGAAGAGATGTTTGAAGTCAGAGGACCTGGGTTCAAATTCTGACTGCCACTTACCACCTATTTACTTTTTGCCTAGTTCACTTAAAATTTAAATCATTTGCCTGGGGTCACATTGACAGTATGGGTCAGAGGTGAAACCTGAACCCAAGACTTTCTGACTCCCTATTCAGTCTCATGCCAATTCTTCAAAACTCTCTAGAACAAGAGTACTGAAACTAAACTTCGTGATTTTTAACATGATCATTGTTTCCTTTGTAATCCTATTTTATTTTATGCACTTACATTATTCAGAGAAGTGATCCATAGATTTTATCAGACTGCCAATGGGATCATGACAAAAAAATGAAGTTTAAGAAGGACTAAACTAGAAATTTGGTGAAATAAGGTGTAAGGTCCTTGGACACAGAGGCTTTTTTGTTTCATAAATCCTTTAGTTATGATTAATCGCATGATGAGAGTGGGAGAGAACCTGAGAATCTAATGCGGTGTTCCCCTCTAGGCACTGGTTTGTAGGGCTTGTCTTCATCTTGAGAACTTTGATTAAAGGTATAACTTTATTGAATCACAGAATCTAAGAACTGTAGGTTTTCTGTTAACTGATTTACCTAGGGTTACATAATTCCTCATGGGAGAGGAATCTGATTATTCAGTTTAAATTTAAAAGCCTTTTCTACTTCACTATTGGGAAAATTCAGAGAGGAACCCACAGATTACTTACAGAACCCCTAAGGGCAACCAGTGGTCTACAGACCACATTTGGTAAAGTGCTGGTGTAAAGAAGTATCTGCCACAGTTGTGGTCTGTTTAACTCAGCATCAGATCATCATTTAACAGCCGGACTTCATAAGCACCACGTAATTTCAATAAACTATCTGTAAAGGAAGATTGGTGGGGAGAAAACAGAAGAATAACAGACATATCTGTGGGAATGAATAAAACTTTCCATGGTTGGTCAGTGTGCCTTGATCCAAGAATCTTGGCCTTAGCCCTTGGCTCATCTACTGCAAATTTAATTGTGAAATTAATGAGTTCAGGCTATCTTGAGGTATGGCTGAGGTGAAGAGGTTTTGGGTGTAAGAAAAAGTAGGGAAGAATCATAAAAACCTTCACACTTTCATTACTAAAGGATCCCAAACCATCCGTCTCAGTTAGTTACCTCCATTGTCTGATTGCCCTGGGAAGTTTTGCAATATCTAGTGAAGACTGCAGGAAGAAAACACTGATTAAAGAAGTGTGAGGGCTATTATCTGGTGTTTTTCTTTCTAATAATATGAATGGGAGAGGATGCAGACTCCAGCCCAGATTTATTCCACTTGTTTTATTGAGCCCTCTGAATATGCAGTATACTCATTGAGGGCAGGTACTGTTTTATTTGTATGTTTTTCTCTAGGGTCTAGTACAGTGCCTAGCACAAAGTAAATAATAAATGTACACATTTTTCAAGTAAATGTGGATCTGGGGTTCTGATTATTTTCAAGCTCTAGGTCTGAACTCTCTTAAAATGGGTAGGCAGAGAGGGAGTTCAGTGTACAGAATTTCTTTTCTATACCATTGGCCTTCTCCTGATATATTCTATTCTATCTCTCATCAACCTCTCCTCAAGAGTTTAATGAGCATTTTAGTCAAAATACCCCTGGGCAAGTGTCCTCTGTGGCAGTCTGATGTTGTTGCCTGGCTTTCAACACTTTTAACATTTTCTTCTTTCATCTGTTAACCCTTTCTTTTCATATTCCCATACTTCTAGGTTCTTTTCTCCATGGTTCTGGCTTAGTTAAATACTAAACACCTGACTCTTACTATGGATTAAAAAATTCTCTCCTTGACTCTTGAGAGTTAGTATAATTCATTTAAGAGAGCAGCAGACTAAGAATAAAGAGAAATTATTTCTAGTCCTTGTTTTACCATTGACTCATCTTGTGATCTTTTATTTTCCTTTTTTGAGGATATTGATGATAATATTTGAATATGTTTTTATCCTTATTGATTTTAAAGTAATACCATGTATATCACTAGATCTATATTTTAGTCCAAACCACCAGTCAACCTGTCCACTTCAGGCATCTTGCCATTGGTCCCAACATTGCTTACAGTTTTCTTCTCACATAGTCTTCTGAGCCAGAGCTGAACAAAAGAATGTTTCTTTCTTATCTCCTAAAACATACAGAGACACATACACAGACCTTTTCTCCCCCTTTAATTCACATCAAGCTACTGTCTCTTCTCTATCTGCCTCTTCACTATCAAACTTAAGGAAAAAAAGTCATATATAACTAATGTCTCTATTTCCTCACTACCCACTCTCTTTCCTGGCAGAATTAATACACTGTTTGGAACTTTAGTCTGAGGATGATCTGTACTGATTTTTCAATTGAGTGAATAAATATGCAAACTTGCTCCAAAATAATATTGATATTTGATATGCAGTCAGCTTCAAAACCTATGTTGCCTTATGAATATGCCTTTCAATGCATGTGCTCCTTCCATCATGACACTCTTCCTATTCATCCCTACTCACCTTTTCTAACCTCTTATTCTGGGAACTTTCAAATACCATTTCTTTTGGGAAAGGCATGAAAATTGACTACTCTGAGGCTCTGTTTTCTATCCTTCTGATTCCTCAAGCCAAAATTCTCTGGCTAGTATTCCCATTCCCATAAATATGTAATCTCTCACCTTTAAAAATAAAAAGGTTTTGATTGTTTTTAAAGTTAGGGATGTCTCCCTTTTTTATTTCCATCTCTACCAAATAGCTCAGTGTTTAATTGAGTAAGAACTTAATAAATGTTTTGCATTGATTTATTCATATTCATTTAGCATAAAAGGAAGAAAATCTCACCATTTTACTCTTAATATAGCTCATAGGATTTTCAATCTAAAGCTAGAAAGAGTATATCAGTGTCATCTGGTACAACCCCTCCATTTATAGAATAAGAACAATTAAGGCCCAGGGAGGTTAAATTACTTGGCCAAATTATATATAAGCAGTAAATAGCGGAAGCAGAATTTGAACCAATATACTCTAAGAGTTAGTGCTCTTTTTACTGTACCACAATGCCCTCTCAGGATTGGGTTTTGCTTTTAGTCTATCTTTTACTATCATTCTTATAGACTTTTTTTAAGACTCCTTGAAAATCCTTATCACTCAATTTCTTAACCTATTAATTGCAGTGACTTCCTCCTACATTACACAATTATATTTGTTTTGTCATTTTCAGTTGTATCCAACTCTTGCTGATCCCTTTTGGGGATTTTCTTTGACAAAGAAACCAGAGTCACAATGGTCTGCCATTTCCTTCTCCAGTTCGTTTTACAAATGAGGAAAATAGAAACAACTAATGTCTTCACTATCAGAAGCAACCAATGTCTTTACACAGTATTTTGGGGATATAGGGATGTCTTTTGAGTTTGTATTTTAAAAATGTTCAAAACTGTTGAATAAGTTTTATGAACCCAACGCTAGGCTAATAACCTTTTTCCAGTTCTTTCACCCCCATTACCAGTTTCTTTCATAGACAACCTTTAACTCCTTTAGTCTGTTCATTTTGCATTTAAAGGGCTCCCTTGCCTGAGGGGAAAATAGTGACTTGTTAGAGGTAACAATCTCCCAATCAGCTCTGTATGCAGAATAAAACCTGACTTTACCCTTTGACTATTTACTAAAAAATGTTAAATTTGAAGGATACCTGCTTCAGGAAGACTGGACTTTGATGGGGTGAATGTATCAGGATGATGTCATTTAACCTGAGGGGTATATTTTCCTATAAATAAGGGGTTTTCCTGTAAGCTAGGGCTTTTTTCCCCCTAGCCACCTTTTGCTCTCTTTCTCTCTTTAATAAAGTGTTGCATTTGAAATGGCTTCCAATTCCTTGAATAGTGGCTAAAGAGAATGTACTTTGAAATTTTCAAGTCCTCTCAATTTCCACTTTGAAGAGGAACTAGGTTTGAGGAGATCATAGTTCACATAACTAGAGGGGAAGAATAGAATGATTGTACCTCTCACCTCTTCCTTTTCCCAAACCTGACTGCATCGCCCGCCTCCCTGCCCAGCAGTCCAATACTAGTGCTTCCTCCCTCCCCTGGGTGGAGTAAGGGGGGAAAGTAGTGTGAGCCCTCACTCTGGCGGGGAAGGGACACAGAAGGTGGTCTGGGGGTGGGAGGAATGGGTATGGCATTTGGTCTGGTGGTTAGGGAGTGGGGTCTGGCACTCCATCTCCAAAAGGTTGCCCATCTCTGCACTATACCACCTACCTGCACATTGATATGATATGGTCAGACCTTAAACCTTATCAGTTTCTAGAACTCTGCTACTCCAAAGATTCTAAACCTCAAATTTCAACTACCTGAAGAATATAAGAAAATGAGCCATTCCCCAAATGATAAATGGTCAAAAGATATGGACGATTTTTTGATGAAGAAATCAAAGCTATATGTAACTACATGAAAAATGCTCAAAATTATTTTTGATTAGAGAAATCGAGATTAAAAACAACACAGATATCATTTCACACCCATAAAATTGCCTAAAAAAGAGCAAAATAACAAATGTTGGAGAAGAATGTAGAAAAACGTGACACTAAAACATTGTTGGTGAAGCTGTGAACTGATCCAACCATTTTGGAGAGCAATCTCAAATTATACCCAGAGTTATAAAAGCATGTGTATCTTTTCTCCCAGTAATAACACTGTTTGGTTTATTTCCTGAGGTGGTTGAAGAAAAAAAGGAAAATAAAATATGTGTTCTAAAATATTTATAGCAGCTCTTTTTGTAATGGCAAAGAAAATGAAGAGATGTCCATCAAATGGGGAATGGCTGAACAAGTTGTCATATATGCTTGTAATGGAATACTTCTGTGCCATAAAAACTGACAAAACAAAATGATGACAAAAAAAATCCCGAAATGACTTGTATGTAGTGATGCAAAGTGAAGTGAGCAGAATCAGGAGAACATTGTACAGAGTAACAACAATAATGTATGATGATCATCTGTGAATGATTTAACTTTTCATTAAGACAAGAATATAAGGCAACTCCAAAGGACACATGACAAAAAAAGATTTTCTGCCATAGAAGGAATAAATGGAATCAGAATTCAGATTGAAACACATCATTTTATACTTTAATTTCCTTCATCAATTTTTCTCTATTGTGAGCAATACATTTCTTGTTATACAACCTGGCAAACATAGGAAAATGTATTATATGATATTATTTGTATAATTTGTATCATATTACTTGCCTTCTTGGGGATAGGGGAGGTTTGGGAGGAATGGGGGAAAAATGAATGACAGATTTTTGGACATAGCTAATGTGAAAATTTGTTTCTCTGAAATAAGCATATTTATTATAATTTATTAAATATTTAAAACAAATCATATGTATTATAGTATTGCATTATATATATAAAATATGAAAATGGACAACAAAAGGAAGAAATAAGCACACACATATTTTAAAAATATGTATTCTTAAAAATCAACAACATGACCCCAACCTCCTATCCTTTCACCTTTTCTGCTATCTCACATCAAAATGATCTTCACATTTATCATGATCGCTGATGTCTTGACCCCTCCCAAATGACTCATTTTATTTTTCTCCTATATTTGACTTTATTCTTCTCCCTATAAAGCCATGTTGGGGAAACTATGGCAAACATGGACTAAATTTGTGCTCCCCTTCCTCTCTCCTCAGGTGCCTGAGGACTTTTCTCACTTCACCTGCCCCTCTGACCAGCAGCCCAATGGTAACGCTTCCTCACTCCCTTGTCTGGGGTATGGTGGGGGACTCACATGCAGTGTGAAGGTTGCAGTTTGGGCACTCTGCCTCTAAAAGGTTCGCCATCACTGTTATAGAGTCTTAAACCAATTATCCTCCATTTTAATGTCACTAGTCTCCACCTTGGAATCCTTCACATTCCCTCACTTTCCTGTATTCCCAACCATGTTATCTTTTTCCTGGTTAATCACCATCACTTTATTTACCAGTGTTAATGAGTAAGTATCATTGGAAAAAATCAGAAAATTAAAATGATTTTATCTTCAAATTTGTGGCAGATAAACTCAATTGAGCCTATAACTGCTATTCAACAAACCTTCCATTCTACTATGGAATTTCTATTTCCTTCTCTACAACAACCATTCTAAGTATTTCTCTTCTTCCTCAAACCCTGTAAGCACTTTATCATTTCCTTACACAAATTTATAAAAGATAAATTAGCTTCCTACTTTGTTAAGAAGACGGAAGCCACTAGAAAGCAGCTCTTTTAACTCCCTTCCATTAATTTTGTACAACTTTTCAGCATCAATAACACCTACTCTCCAGTCATAAAAAGTGACATCCTTCTTTTGATATACTTAATCTCATTATACATAATCTTGCTTCAATCCCTTAGCACATGAATTATCCTTGATGTATCTCTGGTCTCTCTTTTTTTCCATTGATTTCTTCCCATCTGCTTATAAACATATTTGAAAAAAATGTTCCTTTTTCATTTAACCCATCAATCTCTTTTTCCCTTTAATCTCTGTTCCTGAACTAATAAACTTCTGGAAAATGTTATCTACATCTGATGCTTGATTTCATCACTAGCTTGTCTCTTCACTTTCTTGAAATGTGTCTTTTATATACCTCATTCTACTGAAACTTCTCTTTCAGTTGTCATTAATGACTTCCTAAAAGCAAAATTTCTCATGGTATATATTTGAAGATGGAGACAATACATGCTTTAATTTAATATGTTTAACTAGTCTTTTTAAAAAGTCAATTTCCAAATATCTCTATCAGTGTGTCTAGAGTTAGATCTTGGGAATTACTTGGATCACCCTGATGAATATTGCAAGTCTCTGTTTGAGTTTCCAGTTTCCTCTGGAGGGAATGTTCACACTCTTTGGCACCTCATTGAAGATGAAAGTATGTCCTTAAGGCTCCTTGAATAGGTATGAAATGTTGGGTTAGGCTGCTATATATTGATTAAAGATGAATTTTGTTATTTATTGTGGGTCAGAATCTCTCTTTTTGAGCAAGCTAGGCTTTTATTTTTTTATTTTTAAAATTTATTAATTAATACAATTTTCCCATGCTTACATGATTCATGTTCTTTCCTTCCCCTCCTCATACCCCCCTCTCCTGTAGCCAACAAGCAACTCCACTGGGTTTTACATGTGTCATTGATCAAGACGTATTTTCATATTATTGATATTTGCTCTAGAGTGATCATTTAGAGTCTACTCTATCATATCCCCATCAACCCATGTGATCAAGCAGTTATTTTTCCTTCTGTGTTTCTACTCCCACAGTTCTTTCTCTGGGTGTGGATAGCATTCTTTCTCATAGGTCCCTCAGAAATGTCTTGGATCATTGCATTGCTGCTAGTAGAGAAGTCCATTACATTCGATTGTGAAGCAAGACCTTTATAAAAGAAAATATTTATTGAAGAGTTAGTCTTTGATTCTTTTTCCTGACCTGCTCCAGGGAGCAACAGAGCTAAGGGAAGATCTGGGTTCTATAGTGAAAAGGCTGTGTATAGTGTCTCCCTACTGGGAAGTGTCATTAGCTGTTTTAGGACAGTCATATTTTAGATGCATTTGCTCTCACTGAACTGGTGAGGAGAGTTCCTAGACTCTGAATTCCTAGACCCATAACTGTAGATGTATGTCTCAGTCTGAGATATGAATGTCATGGAGAGAGGAAACCTATGGCCAAATTCAAGGATTCAGGGTTCTAGACGAGTTCCTGAATAGTTTCAGCCTTGTAATCTCTCTAGCAACCCAATGAGGAGATCAGAATTCTGACTTCAGTGAGAGAAAGGGATCAGAGATCTATATATTTAGACTTAGTCTCTTGAGTTCCATTTTCACGACCCCAATTGAATCTTTCAAACTACTTGGTAAGGAATGACAAATCATCCCCTCAAGCCTCTCTGATTTTGGTGGTTTCTCTGGGGATTGTTCATGTTTTTTTTCCTCCTGTTATGTAGGAATGGGCTGATCCCTTCTTTAGCCAGTAGCACTTTGGGATCTTATTAGATAAACATTAATATTTTTGACTTAATAACAAATGCCTGCAAATGAGATAAGAAGGGACTTTGAGTGTAGATTTGCAATCCACAGGGAGGCATTAAAAATTCTTATAGTGTTTTTTTTAGCAAACCTTTAATATTTTAATGAAGTATTTTATGTGCCAATAGTACTTAATATTCTAAATTAAGCCTATTCTCCTTCTGATATGCACATTTAACTACCATTATGAACTGTCAAGGGGAGAGCTAGGAGAGAGAGGCTCTATCTGCATAGTGGAGTATGGATTTATGCATAGGAGGTCAACAATAAAGTCTTTTGATTTTAACTAAGTTGAGGTTACTTAATAAGTACTGCAATGCTTCAGTAAGCAGCATTTCACATTTTCGTCAAAACATATGAGCTGGATAATGATAGCAAGTTTCAATACAGTCTCAGTTAAAAATAAATTCACAGTTTTTTTAATGTCATTCACTCCTTATAAGAGAACAACCAACACATGTGAATCGCAAGATCCAGGGTGTGAGGGTCACTTGTAGATTTTCAGGAAGATGTGAATCTGAGTGATAATGGCTTATATAATTTAGTTAATTGTCAGCATGGGAACAGTCCTGAATTGGATTCTTGTTTGTTGTTGTTTTTTTTTAATGAAGACTGGCAATTTTTCCTCTTTTATTCTATACCCTCCATATCCCAAAGAGAAAGAAGTAAGAAAACTATAAGAAAAACAGATCTGGGAAAGAATGTCTTCAGCTATATAACTTATTTGATGTTTGTCTAAATTAATAAACAGAAGAGAGAGGAGTAGAAACTTTTCGTTAAGATACCTAAAAAGAAATTGGGAAAGAAACTGCTTGTACAAAAATGTTTATAGCTGCTCTTTTTGTGGTGGCAAAGAATTGGAAACTAGAGGAATGTCAAGATAAATGGCATGATGATTATTGGAGAAATATACAAGGACTGTCTAGGAGGTGAATTTGTTTTAGCAATTATGTAGTTTTCATGAAACATGCTACATGTTCTTTTAGATTCTTGGGTACTTTTTGCATCCCTCCCTAGAGGAGAAGCATTTACCTTTAAGGAGCATCCCAATGTTAGAAGATCTAAGGGAGGGAAAAAAATCAACCAAACAAAGCAAACAAAAACAGATAAAGAAAAGCTTGGACTCATCCCCAAAAGATATCTCTTACTTGAGGGATTGGAGTAGAAATGGTCGTAGTATCATAGATTTAGAGTTATGGACATCTGAGACTATTTTGTCTAACTCCTTCACTTTACAGGTAAGGAAACTAAAACTAGTGATGAATTGCATCTCTGTATTTTGGAATGCTTCATTATCATTATGAGCACTGATGGTCTTAAAGGCAAATGGAGGTAATGACAGCCTAGTGATATGAGTTGAGGAACTCTAGAAAAGAAGTCAAATTTCTTCATAAAGTAGCCTGTTGATAATATGAAATGTTCAATTTATGAGACATGATCGCCCTCCCTCCCCCATCTTGGGTCTCCCCTTGAATCCTGTTTTCAGCCCTTATTGAATCTAGTTCATCAGTATCAACCATTAAGGACATATTCTAGACCCAATCAACAGGGGCATTTTCCTTTTGGCATTCCTCTTCTCCTTTTCTTTCTTCCAGGTTTAGGCTATTAATTCTTGTCTTTAGTTTAGGTTTCACAACAATTAACTAAGAAAGAAAGCTATGATTGAGGAATATGATAGATATTTCTACCATACTAATACATTTCTCCTCTTATGATCAAAATAATTAGGTTTGGGTCATATACATAACTGTTTCTTCTGCTATTCCCTAAAAACATTTCACCATTTCTCTCAATGTGGCACTTTATTTTACATAATACACATGTATATATTATAATTATAGTTTTTTGTACATGCATCTTTCCCCCATACTAGACTATAAATTCCATGAGACAAGGGAACATATACCTACAATTGTGTCTTTCCTGCTGCCAAGCACAAAAGTTAAGCACTTACCAAATTTTGTTGAATTTAATTCCTACCTCTTGATCAATACAGTAAATAGGAAAGCTGTTGTGATTATGTGTGAAATTAACATAAAAATGTAACCCCCTTATCCCCACATGCACACTAAGTCAGAACACCAGCCAGCAAGCCATGTGATTAAAGGGCTTCATGGGTACCTGGAGTCCTGACTTTGGGATGGGGCTGGCAGAAGTCCCTATGTGGTGGGTAATGTGCCTGGAGGTCAAAACTCATGACCCAGACTATCCAGTCAGAGGAACTGAGTAGAAATGATGTCATTGGTCTTATAAGAGATGAGCTTAGTGATAGCTGGGCTTTTTGTGACTGGTATTTCTTGGTCTAATCTTATCTGGCCCTCTGCTGCTTCTAGCTGGCTGTGCTGAGCCTGCTGCTCCTTGGATGAGCTAGAACTAGAAAAGTTTGGAGACATTTTTATAATTAGGATGACCAGGTAGTACCTTTTTCTCTCTCTCATATTTACAATAAATAATTACAATTTAGTATACAATATCCAATATTAATTTTAATCATTACAGTTATCAACCAAATACTGCCATAATCATCTGTCAGATTCTTCCTCCATTCAATTCATTTAAACAACCACTGTGTGCTTGTTATATGAAGAATATATTAGATGTTTGGAGAGAAGCAAACTCAAGATGATAGTCTTCTCTCTCTTGAGAAAAAGCTATCTTGAGAAAAGAATACTTTTCTACTTTTATAGAAAACCTCCTAGAAAAAGCTATCATTGCATTTCATCATTTCCTTACTCAGTTCTCAATTACTTCCATTTTGGCTTTTGATTTCATCATCCTTTGGTTGAAATTGCTCTCCTTAAAAGTACCAGTGATGCCTTAATTCTAAATTCTAATAGCTTTTTCTCAGTCCTCATACTTCTTGACCTGTCTGCAGCAATTAACATTGTTGACTGCTCTCTGCTTCTGAATCCTATATTTTCTCTGTTGTTTTCCCCCCCCCATAACCCAGTTTCACTTGTTTTCCTTCTAATTGTCTCATAATTTCTCAGTTTCTCTTTCACAATTATCTCCCTTCTTCAAAGAATCTCTGACATAACAACTTGTGATATTCCTAAAGCACAATTCTAACTTGTTATTCTTCCATTCATAAAGTTCTAGTAGATTTATTTTCCATCTATGGCAATATATACACCCCACTGTTGGCATTCAAAATCCTTTACAATCTGGGTCCAGCCTCACTTTCCAGATGAACTCAGACATTTTTACTTTCCTTATACACTCTCTACTCACTCCACCTATGGAATAAAAGGTCTGTAAAGCAATGGGCCTCCTTGCTTTTTCTTAACCATGACATTTCCATGCTTTTTCCCAGGCTATATGTACTCTATACTTGAAATGAACTCTCGTCTTACACCACTACTTCTTAGAATCCTTAGCATTCTTCAAAATTCAAAGTACCACATTATATATGAGGTCTTTCTTGACCTTCCCAACTTGGCTAATGAATTGTTCTATATTTACTGTGTCTATATTTTGTACTTATATGTGGATGTCACTTAACCTTTCTGGTCCCAAGCTTCTTCTTTTGTAAAATAAGAGAGTTGGGCTACATTACCTTCTAGGTGACATATATCTAGAACTATGATTCCATCAGCTTATGTTGTTTCTCTTCACAGGTTATAAACTCTTTGAGGGTAGGGATTATGTTAATTTTCCTTTTGTATCACCAATATCCTCCATAGTGCCTGGTATTTAATAAATGTTTGCTGAATGGTTGACTGGTTTTGAGGAGGTAAAATGCAGTGGGTTTGGGGGAGCCTCAGGGAAACATTGAAGTCATGGCCAAAAGTGTCAAAAACAATACCATTACTTCAGAAGTATTCCCAAGAGTCAATTATAAATGTTCAAAAACATTTATAATAAAAGAGATCTCATACAAAACAGTCAATGATTCAATGCTGATCACGAGGAAGAACAATATCTATTGCCATAGAAGGAATAGATGGACCCCAAATACAGATTTGAAAAATATAATTCTTCATTTTATTTCCTCCATGAATTTTTCTCTAGGGTAAGCAATACGTGTCTTGTTTTATAACATGATGAATATAGGAATATGTATTATATGATAATATGCATACAAACTATATCATATTATCTATCTTCTTGGGGAGGGGAGAGAGGTGGGAGGGATAGAACATGAATTGCAAAATGTAGAAAATGAATATTTAAAATGGTATTGAATATAATCTGGAAAAATTTTTAAAAACATTCAGTAGTATAAAGGATATTAGAGTTTGATTTGACAAACATTGTCATTTTATAGATGAGAAAAATGAGGCTCAGAAATGTTAAGTGAATTTTCCCAACATCACATAGGGATGAAGTGGAAAAGCTGAGAGTCAAAAACCATTCCTTTGAATAAAAATTTACTGTATTTTCCATTTTATCATGCGATATTCTCTTGGTTTAGAGATTGTCCCTTCTAGTCATCTTAAGATGTAGACAAAGAAAGTAAAATACTGATGCAATTTTTTTGTACTCAGGAATATTCAGGCATATAGAAAAGGGTTACAGTGATATAATCTGGGTTTTATATTTGCTTTTCATTAGGTAAGAGTTTACTTATCTTTATGTGGAACCTACAATCTGGCATCCTTTTGACAACCAAAGGAAGAGAAGGAAATGTACATTTAGTTGTCAAATGGGAGAAATGATCTGATGATACTTTATAAAACTGGAAAGTTCTATTTTTCCAAGATATTTTTTATTTTTTATGAAATAGAAATTTTGAGGGAAATATTTCTCTCTGAGACTTGGAATTCTGTCTTAGCTTTGGATTTTTCATTTTCTATTATAATACCATAAAATATCAAAATCTAAATAAGACAAATTTAACTGGTATAGCTACTTAAAGAGATTGAGTGATATAGATCACATGATTGTTTTTTCATTTTCTGTGTAAATCCGTTAGATCAGTTTAGATTCCTTTTGCTCTTTGCGTTCATTTGACATTCATTTCAATAATGTCTAATGAACAGGGAAAAGGCATTGGTATTTGGGGCAGAGGAGGAAGGAAGTATGTTTCTATCCTCAGAGGAGTGTGTGCTTTTCCTTGCTTCATTCGGGAGACTACCATCCCTGCCTCTCCATGTCTTGTATTCTTCCAATGGTTCACTTATTCTTGAAGGTTTAGAGCCTGAGACAGACCCCTGAGAAGACAAGGGAGAAAGAGTCATAAACCAATTAATAAATATTTATTAAGAGCCTTTATATACCAGACTGTGCAAAGTGCTGGGGATTCAAAACAAAAATCAAACCAGTCTTTTCTTGCAAGAAGTCTTCAATCTATGAGCAGATAAGAGAGATGAAATATACATATATGATTACATACAAAGATTATTTTAGATTAGGTTATGTAAAGCCTTTTTAAAGTGTTTAGTATAAAATAAAAAAATAAAGATGGTACCTGTTCTCAAGAAGCTTAGAGAAAGGCATCAGATAAAAGAGTTCTGAAAAGCAGAGGGATGATAGGGATGGAGTGGAGAGCTAGCACAGTAGGGGTATTGATGAACAAAGTAGAAAAGTCACAAAACATATTCAAAATACATGCAAGATAACTTCAAAGTTGGAGACCTTGGAAGCTAAAGGGATTTGAGAAAGGTCTCAGGTAAGAAGTGCTATTTTAGCAAAATATAAAGGAGCTGTGGGCAACTGGGCAGACAAAGGTTAAAGGAGAAAGGTATGGGTCATTACTTTATCTTAAAATATTTGTAATATCAGCCTGAACCCCTAGGTGATATGGAGAGGTGCACTTCCTTTCTGTAGACATCAAAGAAGAAATAAGTAGAGATAGGGTACTCCTTTCCTCCCACAAATTGACCCATCATTATATTGTTTCCTCATGAGCAAAATCACCCTCTATCTTAACCTTCACAGTGATCTAACTGGATTCTGGGAGATGGTGTCTGGCTCCCTACACTGAACTTGTCTTACTGGGTTAGTGGTTCCTGAGGGTGACTAGAACTGTCAGAGGAAAATGGGTATAAAATTTTTACGTCATATGGTAGCTTGTATTTGTCAAGTTTCAGAGTCCTCTTTCTATATCACTAGAACTTGGGTTAGTTCTTAAATCATATGGAATTGGTTATATGCTTTGGTCTATTAATACTTTGAATCAGAATGGAATAGTATCCAGATCACTTTATCTTTTCTTGGTGAAGTTTCAGAATATACTATGATTCATCTTTAAGATAAACTATGCCTGTGATAATGCAGGATAAATTTAATCCTTCTAGAACGAATGCTATTAGGACATTGGTCTTTTTTAAATTAAAAAAAGATTTCTAAGTCCTGCTTATTTCAAACTATATTTGATACAATTAAAGTCTCAAAGTACTGTTATACTCCTTTGGGGAGAAGATGGAAAGGAAGGAAAGAAGCTTTTATATAGTGCCCACTACATGCCACTCACAATGCTAAGTGCTCTACAAATATAATCTCATTTGATCTCATTGATTTAGATTTTTCTTAAGATTATTTGATCTGTTCTCTGGTGACAGTCCCTACAACTTAGAGACAATATGAAAATGAACATTAAACTGTCATTTTAACTTACTTTTTTGTGATTGTTACACATTTATATTAATCTAAATGAAAATATCTGAAATATTTGATGACTTTACAGAGTACAAAATGAGTATATATTCATTGGGGAAGAATATATCAAAGATTTTCATGAATTGCATTCTTCTTTGGTAGTAAATCCTACACATTTTACATGATTGGGTAATTGAATGCTGAAGAATTAATTAGGCAATTTATTAATAGAAATGTAGTGTGGTATAGTAGGTAGAGAGCTGGTCTCAAAGCCATGGAGACCTGAGTTCAAGTCCCAGCTATAACATGGGTTGATTATATGACCCTAGGCAGGATAAATTAGTTCTCAGGGCTCTAGGCAAAATCTCTAAGATTATAAAGTGCAGAAAAGGTAGGAGTCTGTGCATCAAAAAGAAGTTTTCCATCTGTAAGATGCCTAAATTAGCTTGATCACATACCCAATTCTTATTTCTATTGATGATGAAATGATTTCATTTGTATTTCAAGCTGACCAACAAATATAGAAAAAAATTAAGATTTCTTGTTAAACTGTGGCCTTCATGGATTTCTTAGTCTGTTTTCTAGTTTATCAAATAATATTGCCTTTAAAGTATTTTTCTAAATGTTTGCTTTCTACCTCATTCAACTGTTTGACATTATGATAGTGTGAACGAATTTTTTTAATCATATAAGATATATGGTGAAATCTAGCAAATTTGAATGGTATTGTGTCATTATAAAACAGCAAATATTTGAGTTACTTATGTCATAGATTATTAACCTTCACTTCTCCACCTACAGAATATAATTTATTAGCAGCTTTGACTACTTGAAACATTCATCTCTTCTATTTCAAACATGAAGAGATTTTACTCCGTTTCCTTTTATTGTACTCACGCCAGGAATTAATTATGGCTGAACCATTTTAGGGGACATCAGGCTATTTTAAATCTGGATAAAGCTTCATAATTTTAAGTGAAAATGTTAGAAAGAGCCTTTCAAAACTGGGATATGAGTTGGGAGCTTGCTAAAAGACATTGGACTATGCAAAAGCCCATATTCACCAGCAGAAGTGAGAGTCAATTTAGGAAATAGAAACATACTTTAGCAGCTCACTTTAAAGTACTTAATTGCTATTTGATGAAAAACTGAATGCCATCATAGTAAGTTATATAACATTATTTAGATAATATAAAATCAATTTTATACATGGCTGTACTCAAGAACAAAATGATCTAGCTGTGTGACCCTGGGCAAGTAATTTGACCTGCATTGCCCACCCTTACCACTCTTCCACCTAGGAGCCAATACACAGAAGTTAAGGGTTAAAAAAAGAAAGAAAGAAAGAAAAAGATCAAAATGATGAGGGACAAATGCTATGAAAGTCTGAGTTTGAGATTGGGTTTTTCCTTATTAAATAAAAAATGAGTGTGAGGGAAATAAGCATTCTAAATGCTTTATAAATTTTGTCTTGAGAAGTAGGTTATGGACAAATCTATAAAATTAAGGAATTGGATTACCAAAGGTTATTAGCAGAGTACTCTGTACATTTTAAATCACTGATTTGTCTATGAATTGCCATTACTGGTAATTATAACTACAAGTGCTTCAATGGAAATCTTGTACATGGAGATTTATTAGTCATACAAGTAAAATGAACCAGAAAACATGAAAACTCCTAGTTTTAGAAGGTTACAGTTGTTCTTTCTAAGATGAAGATACCACAGACTGGTAGGGGAATTAAAATATAAAACTATGCACAAACAAGAAACAGAGGATAAATTTGGGGAGTAGTCTGAGAAGGAAGTAGTTAAAATTAAGGAGAACTGAAAAGTGCTCTTTTTAAAATTTTTTTTATTTTTTAGAAAAAATTTCCAGGGTTACATGATTCATATTCTTACTTCCCCCTTCACCTCCCTTTACCCCCCTTCCCCACAACCAACACACATTTCCACTGGTTTTAATATGTGTCATCTATCAAGACCTATTTCCATATTATTGATAGTTGCATTGGTGTGGTCATTTCAAGTCTACATCCCCAATCATGTACACATCAAACCATGTGTTCAAGCAGTTGTTTTTCTTCTGTTTTTCCACTCCTGTAGTTCTTCCTCTGAATGTGGGTAGCATTCTTTTCCATAAATCCCTCAGAAATGTGCTGGATCATTGTATTGCTGCTAGTACAGAAGTCCATAACATTTGATTTTACCACAGTGTATCCCTCTCTGTGTACAATGTTCTTCTGGCTCTGCTCCTTTCACTCTGCAGCAATTCTTGGAGGTCTTTTCAGTTCACATAGAATTCTACCAGTTTATTATTCCTTTGATCACAATAGTATTCCATCATCAGCATATACTACAATTTGTTCAGGCATTCCCCAATTGAAGTGCGTACCCTCATTTTCCAGTTTTTTGCTACCACAAAAAGTACAGCTAAAAATATTTTTGTACAAGTTTTTTTTATCTATGATCTCTTTGAGGTACAAACCCAGCAATGGTATGACTGGATTAAAGGGCAGACATTCTTTTAGTGTTCTTTGGGAATAATTCCAAATTACCATCCAGAATGGTTGGATCAGTTCACAACTCCACCAGCAATGCATTAATGTCCCAATTTTGCCACATCCACTCCAACATTCATTACTCTCCCCTGTTATCATTTTAACCAATCTGCTAGGTGTGAGGTGATACCTCAGAGTTGTTTTGATTAGAGATTTAGAAAACTTTCTCATGTGCTTATTGATAGTTTTGATTTCTTTATCTGAAAATTGCCTATTCATTCCCTTGCCCATTTATCAATTAGAGAATGGATTGATTTTTTTATACAATTGATTTAACTTATTGTATATTTGAGAATTTAGACCCCTCTCAGAGTTTTTCGTTATAAAGATTTTTCCCAGTTTGTTGTTTCCCTTTTGATTTTGGTTGCATTGTTTTTGTTTGTACAAAAACTTTTTAATTTAATATAATCAAAAGTATTTATTTTACATTTTGTAATTTTTTCTAACTCTTGCTTAATTTTAAAATCTTCCCTTTCCTTGAGATCTGACAAGTATACTGTTCTTTATTCACTTAATTTTCTTACAGTTTCCTTCTTTATATTCAAGTCATTCACCCGTTCTGAATTTATTTTGGTATAGGGTGTGAGATGTTGATCTAAACCTATTCTCTCCCATATTATTTTCCAAATTTCCCAGCAATTTTTGTCAAATAGTGGATTTTTGTCCCAAAAGTTGGGCTCTTTGCGTTTATTATACACTGTCTTGTTGACATCATTTACCCCAAGTCTATTCTACTGATCCTCCCCTTCTGTCTCTTAGCCAGTACCATACTGTTTTGATGACGGCTGCTTTATAGTATAGTTTAATATCTGGTACTGTTAGGCCACCTTCCTTCACATTTTTTTTCATTATTTCCCTTTATATTCTTGATCTTTTGTTCTTCCAAATGAACTTTTTATAGTTTTTTTCTAATTCAGTAAAAAAGATTTTTGGTAGATTGATAGGTATGGCACTAAATAAGTAAATTAATTTGGGTAGAATTGTCATTTTTATTATGTTAGCTCATCCTACCCATGAGCAATCAATCTTTTTCCAGTTGTTTAGATCTAGTTTTATTTTTTTGGAAATTGTTTTGTAGTTATGTTCGTGTAATTCCTGTATTTGTTTTGATAGATTCCTAAGTATTTTATATTGTCTAGGGTGATTTGAAATGGTGTTTCTCTTTCTACCTCTTGCTGCTCTAATGTGTTGGAAATATACAGAAATGCTGATGATTTATGTGCATTTATTTTGTATCCTGCAACCTTGTTAGTGTTGTCGATTGTTTCTACTAGCTTTTTAGTTGATTCTCTAGGATTTTTTAAGTAGACCATCATATCATCCGCAAAGAGTGATAGCTTAGTCTTCTCATTGACTATTTTAATACATTCAATTTCTTTTTCTTCTAATTGCTATTACTAGTGTTTCTAGTACAGTGTTAAATAATAGAGGTGATAATGGGCATCCTTGTTTCACACATGATCTTATTGGGAAGGATTCTAATTTATCCCCATTGCATATGATGCTTGTTCATAGTTTTAGATATATACCATTTATGATTTTTAGGAAAGGTCCTTCTATTCCTATACTTTTCAGTGTTTTCAATAGGGATGTGTGTTGTATTTTGTCAAGGATTTTTCAGCATCTATTGAGATAATCATGTGATTTTTGTTTGTTAGCTTGTTGTTGATATGGTCAATTATGTGGATGTTTTCCTAATGTTGAACCATCCTTGCATTCCTGGTATAAATCCCACAAGATCATGGTGGATAATCCTCTTGGTCACTTGCTGGAGTCTTTTTGCTAGTATTCTATTCAAGATTTTTACATCTATGTTCATTAGGGAAATTGGTCTGTAGTTTTCTTTCTCTGTTTTTGATCTCCCTGGCTTTAGAATCAGTACCATATTTGTGTCATAAAGGGAATTTGGTAGGACTCCTTCTTTGTTTATTATATCAAATAATTTGTATAGGATTGGGATTAGTTGTTCTTTGAATGTTTGATAGAATTCACTTGTGAATCCATCAGGCCCTGGCGATTTTTTCATAGGGAGTTCTTTGATGGCTTGTTCAATTTCTTTTTCTGATATGGGATATTTTAAGTATTCTGTTTCTTCTACTGTTAATCTAGGCAATTTATATTTTTGTAAATATTCATCCATATCACCTAGAATGCTATATTTATTTCCATATAATTGGGCAAAAAAGTTTTTAATGATTGCCTTAATTTCCTCTTCATTAGAGGTGAGGTCTCCCTTTTCATCTTTGATACTGTTAATTTGGTTTTCTTCTTTCCTTTTTTTATTCAATTTATCAGTACTTCTTCTATTTTATCTGTTTTTTCAAAATGCCAGCTTCTAGTCTTATTTATTAATTCAATAATTCTTTTACTTTTGATTTTATTAATTTCTCCTTTTATTTTTAGTATTTCTAATTTAGTTTTCATCTGAAGATTTTTAATTGGTTCATTTTCTTGTTTTTTAAGTTGCATGTCCAATTCATTAATCTCTGCCCTCCCTAATTTGTTAATATATGCACTCAGTGATATAAATTTTCCCCTTAGAACTGCTTTGGCTGCATCACATTGGTTTGGGTAAGAAGTCTCATCATTTTCATTGTCTTCAATCTAAGCCACCTTCTTCTGGGCATTTTTGCTGTGTTTCTCTGGTATTCTCCTCCAGTCACCTCTCCTTTGCCTGTGTTCAACTCCCTGAGTCTGGCCCCAGCAAGACCCTCTCTCTGGCTGGTGTGCCCACCCGTCCTGAGATTTCAGGGGCCACTGGAGACTCCACATAGCACGTGGGGGAGGAGTCCTTGGATTCCCCTTCTATAACCTCAGACTTCACAGTTCAAGAATTAAAGCCTTTTTTTGGTGTACCTCTTTAGTTGTGCAGCAGTAGGATTCCCCTTGCTCTGTTCCAATGTTAGAATTGTTCCTCTTTCTTCTCGAAACTCATTGTTTTTTATCTTGGTGTGTAAGGGTGAGGAGGTTTTAAAATTTGTTCCATCAAAGCCACCATATTCCCAGAATTCCTGAAAAGTGCTCTTGCAGAAGACATTAGCTGATTCTTGGAAGAAGCTGGAGAGCCTGGGAGATAAAGGGGAGAGGGAAGAGTAGTATGGGAAAAAGTAGGCAGCCAATGAAAATCCCCAAGGTTGAGAATTGTCGTATTCTATTTAGTGAACATTTTTGGGAGTAAACTGTAAGAATTTTGTGAATTAAATATCTAGGAGAGGGGGCAGTTGGGTAGCTCAGTGGATTGAGAGTCAGGCCTAGAGACAGGAGGTCCTAGGTTCAAGTCTGACCTCAGGCACTTCCCAGCTGTGTTACCCTAGGCAAGTCACTTGACCTCCATTGCCCACCCTTACCACTCTTCCACCTAGGAGCCAATACACAGAAGTTAAGGGTTTAAAAAAGTATCTAGGAGACCACCATATCCCAGAAGTCTTATGTAATAGAGGTCAGAGTTATGTATCTTAATTTGTCAGTGTGGCTGGTGAGATTCCTGCATGGTGAGATTCCTGCATGGTGGAAGTCAAGGGGGACTGAAGAAAAATTCCGACCAATTAGAAAATCTTTGGGGAGGATTTAGACTGGACTTATAAAGCCATCAAGTGAAGTGGCACACTCTCTCCCATTTTGGGAGCTTGTGAAAGAACCTCTCTCGATGGTGAGTCAGATGGACACTTATCTATGTAAGCTGTCTCTGGCAAGTGGTGGAGCAGGCTCACTGAATCCAACTGAGAATGCTGGAACTACTATTTGCAACTTTTTCTGGGGACTTACTTTAAGTTTAGAAAGGCTGGAAACTTTCTTTCTTTTTACTAATAAATACTTATAATTTAGTATTGTCTCTAAGATTAATTTTTATTCATAACAGAATGCTGGAAAGGTAGGAAGGGATTAGGTTAAGAAGGAGTTTAAAAGCCAAATAAAAAATTTCATATTTGATCCTGGAGTTAACAGAGAGACATTGGACTTTATTAAATAAGGGGGAGACAAGATCCAGCTTACACTTTAGAAAACTCAATTTGGAAGTTTTAGTAAATAAAGGACTTGCGTTGTGAGAGACTTGAGACAGAGAGAACAATAGCAACTGAAGTATTCCAGGTGTGAGTGATGAAAGCCTGCAATAGAGTAAGGGCAGTGTCAGAAGAGAGAAGGGTCTGTATAGGAGAGATGCTTTTAATGTGGGAATAATATAATTTGAAAATGATTAAATATGAGGGGAGTGACAGAAATTGAGGAGTGGAGAACATCATATAAGTGAATGAACTAGAGGGACTAGAAAGAGGGTTAGTCCCTCAAAAATAATAGGGAAATTGGCCGAAGCGCAGGAATTTGGGGAATTTATAGCGAATTCACTGTGGGGCATATTGAATTTAAGATTTCTCTGGAACATCTAGTCTGAGATACCTAATAGGTAAATGGAGATGTGTCTGGAGGCAAGTGTAGAGGTTAGAGATGGTCAAGTAAATCTGAAAGTCATCTGTATAGAGATGTTCATTGAAATTATGGGAACTGATAAGATTTCTAAGTGAAATACTATAAAGGGAAAAAAAGTGAAGGTCTAGGGCAGAATTCATAAATCAAGATTTAATATTTCCAAATTTGGTTTGGTTTTGATTTGTGATATATACATACATATATAAACACATGTGTGTTTATATATGTATATATATGTAAACTCACACAAACACACATGCGTATATACATATATACACAGATAATACAAATTCGACTGTATATGTGTACATATGTAATATACAACAACATGTATGTTAAAAAGAATATTAATATTTTTGTTCCCATATTTGTGATTGTTAACTTAAATGTTGTTTTTTCATTTCTATTCAAATAGAAGTACATCTTTAAGTTATATCTCTATTTCATATTTATCCTTAGTTATCTGCCCTTATTTCTAATTTATATTAAATATTACAAAAAAGCATGCTGAGTAGTTCCTCATATATGCATATATTCTCTTTGAACAATTCTTCATATATATGCATGTATTGAATTTAAATATCTAAAATTTCCAAGTATTCCAATTTTATGTATTTAATTTAAATATCTAAACTTTTCCAAATATATGTGTATTTTTGCATTTATATATTCATGTATGCATATATATATATACATTGATGTATGTGTATCTACACATATGTATATGTGTATATTACATAAATATATTTAGAAGAGGAGAGAAAAATATATAGTAATTGGGAAAAGGTCATTTTTTGCATCTCCTAAGAATATAGAATTTGTTATTAATTAAAAAATTGTGACATGATAATGACTTACTCTGAACCACAAATAAAAACTATTTTCAAATGAGAATTTTCCCTTTTCCTTACCTTTTAAACTCCTACACATATGGGATTTACTTATAAGAATGAGAAGATCATTATGAAATAACTTTGACAATGAATAACATGTTAGCAGGATGTTAAGTAGCTGTTCTCCTTACTCTACCAAGGTCAAAACAAAGAAGAAACAGGTCTAAATTGCAGCAACATATTTAGATTATTTATCAGGAAAAAAAAACTGCAAGTGCCCAGGCAATTCATTATTGACATGACAAGTAGATCCTTAGTCATTATGATACTATAGATTCTTCTGTCTTTGAAGAATAGTAAAAAAGAGAAATCATTATTCTATCTAGAGGGAGTCAAAGATTTATAAGTCTTCAATGAATGAATGAAAAATAGTGAATGAAAAAACATTTATTAAATGCTCCCAATGTATAAAACATTGCACTAAGTGCTGGCTATACAAATATAAGCAAGCAAAACAGTCCTTGTCCTCAAGGCATTTATGTTCTAATGTGAAAAGAAAACACGGGAATTGAGAAATTGGGTATAAGGGAAGTGTGTGTAGTAGCATGGAATAGATATGGTCAGAAAGTGAGTTGCTGGACTCATGCTCAGAACTAGATTATGTGAACACTCATCAGTTAGACCTCAGGGTCCCAGAGGTAGGAATTCAATTTCTTGTCAGAGATGGGGAAGAGGGCAACTGGAATTACAGGTGGGATGACATGGAGATAGCATTAAAATGGTATAATGGCTCTAAGACCAACACTAGATGAGGCAAAAGCTCACTAATAAGTGGCCCAAATCACTATAAGAAATCACAAATGGTATAGATTCAGAAAAACCTTAGAAGCTTTATGTGAACAGATTAAGAATGAAATGAGCAGAACCAGGAAAACAAATGGTGTAATGACTATGACAATGAAGAGATAAACAACTTTGAACATCTGACCAATGAAAGGACCTACCATGACTCCAGAGCACTGAGGAAGCAAACATTCTGCTCCCTAACAAAGACCAGTGCTACAGTTTAGAAGCTACATTTTCAGGGGGTAGTAGAGTGGCTCTGTGGATAAATGTGAGATTTGGGGTTCAAATCTGTCCTCAGACACTTCCTGAGTGACCATGGACAAGTCACTTAACCCCCATGACCTAGCCCTTATTGTTCTTCTGCCTTAGTACTAACAAACAGTATTGATTTTAAGACAGAAAGTAAGGTTGTTTTCTTAAAGGTACATTTTTAGACATGGCCAATCTATGAATTTGTTTTGCTTGACTCTTCTTATTTGTTATGTGGAAAATTAATATTGAATTGTGATGTTATGCGAAATAATTTACTCTTTATGCTTCCCAAGATTAAATGAAACAATTTGCTGCCAAAATTCCACCCCCTACAGCCCCTACTATCAAACTGGATTGGGAACTTAATTCTTTTATTAAGATGTTAAAAGGACAAATGGATCAAGGGCAGGACTGATCAGCTATGTTGAACTTTGATTTATTTAAAGTACAATTTTCCAGCCATGTGTCAGGGAAGAAAGAGTATACTGGCATCTTCCTCCTATGGAGAAAGATCTTCCTCCCCTGTGATAAAGTAATGAGAGAGGAATTGAGTTCTCTAAATCCACCTGCTCTTTTGAAATATCTACCAATAGGGAATCAGGGGGAGTCCAAGGATTGAACTGTCAAGCCAAACGCAAAGAAGATATAGCTCCCTTTATATGCAAGAGTGAGGATTCATTTAGGCCTTTTTTCAGGGAAGGAGAATGGTGAAAAGGATCCATTTTTAGTTAATGGGAATTGCACATCCCCACTCATAAGCAATGTTATTCTTGGAAAAATGGCCTCATATTCTGTGTTGGTTTAAATTACAAATGTTACAGTTAAAAGGAGGAACTTTAAATATTTGATTGGGGTAAGGATAAGGGGCCTATTGACAAGGATAATGAAGAAAAGATGTTCATGAATGTCAGTGAAGCATTTAATAGAATTCACAGAAGATAACGAAAAATAGAACAGAATAGGCAGGGGAGACTGCTCTGAAACTATGTTAAATTTATTATTTACTTTATTACTTTAAAATACTTTTTGTTTATTTTTTTAAAGCACAGAGACTTTTTTTATTCTTTTACCAATTGAAGTTGTTGGAGAATCATGGTTTCCTAAGAATTCTTCTTTTTTTTTTCATTATCTTTTCAAACATCCCTATTGATGTTTGTCAAGTTCAGAGTAACAAAATAATGCTAATAATAATAATGATGATGATGACGATGATGATGAAGTACATCTATAGGTGTAGTATATATAATTTTTCTACTTCTCCTTAGTCTCTGAATCCCAAGGAATAGAAAGTATATGCTAGAGGCAAATCTTGTGGGCCACAATTAAATATTCATTTCCAGAGAAGATTGAGGCTGGCAAAATCCTACCTGTCCTTAAAAGTCCTATTCAATGTTCCATCATTTTTTAATCTTTATTTTATTTTATTTTTTCATTCCCAGTCTTACAAAATAAAATAAAACAAACATTTGCATATACAAAGAAAAAGGAGATTGTATATAAATGAAATCAAAATCTCTCATATGTTTAGCTTATTTTTCTTCATATCTACATAATAAATTCTATCCATAAGTGTCCCACGTCACCCCACCCTACTCACCTTCTGCCCCACATCACAGAAGTGATCTGTGATTCTCTTCAATGAAATTATTAATTGTTTCTATGATCTGTTCTTTAAGCAACCAATTTTGGAGAATCATATTATTTAATGTCCAATTAATTTTTGATTTGTCTCTCCATGTAGCCTTACTAATTATTATTTTTATTGCATTATGATCTGAAAAGGTTGCATTTATTATTTCTGCTCTTTTGCATTTGTTTGCCATGTATGCCCTAGCACAGAGATGGACAAACTTTTTAAAGAGGGGGCCAAAGGAAAGGAAATGCTCATCTGTCTTTCGAGGTTTCATTGTATTATATCCTACTCATTGTATTCGTCAGATTAGGAATAATATTGCATGGCCAGATAATTTTCTAAGATTTAATTCACTTCTCTTATCTCTTTCTTATTTATTTTTTGGTTTGATTTATCTAGATTGGATAGAGGAAGGTTCAGGTCTCCCACTAATATAATTTTACTATCTATTTTTTCCTTAAGCTCCAGTAATTTCTCCTTTAAAAATTTGGATGCTATACCATATGGTGCATATATATTGAGTATTGCTATGTCCTCATTGTCTATACTGCCTTTCATCAGGTTGTAATTACCTTCCCTATCTTTTTTAATGAGATATATTTTTACTTTGGCTTTATCAGATATCACGACTAACTCCTGCTTTCTTTTTCTCCGTTAATGTCCAATAGATTTTGCTCCAGCCTTTTACCTTAAACCTGTGTGTCTACCAGCCTCATATGTGTTTCTTATAGATAACATATGGTAGGATTTTGTTTTCTGATCCACTCTGCTATTTGTTTCTGTTTTATGGGTGAGTTCATCCCATTCACATTCAGAGCTATGATTATGACCCATGTATTCCCCATTATTGATTACTTCTCCTAGTCCTGTCCTTCCTTCTTTCACTATTTCCTTCTACCAGTGTTTTGCTTTTAATCAGCCCTCCTAATCCCCTTCCTTATTTTACTTCCCTTCCCACCCCTCCCTTCTTATTCCCCTTATACTTTTCTGTAGGGTCTATTGAATTCCCTCCCCCTTCTCTTTCCTTTCCTTTTAGTATGCCCTACCTCACTTCCCCCCCTAAGTTTTCCCCTCTTAACTTCCCTGTGGGGTAATATAGAATTCGATACCTCACTGTATCTAGATGATCTTCCCTCTCACAGTTGATTCCAGTGAAAGTAAAGTATGAATATTACCTATTAGCACTTTCTTCCTCTCCTTCTTATAATAGTATTCTTCCCTTCCCCCACCCATGAGCCTCTTTTTGTAGTGTAATTTATCCTATTTTTATTATTCCTTCAAATTTTTCTTGTTGCCAGCTTCTATTCCCCCTCCCTTTCTTTTTTTGCATATCATCTTAAACCACTTAGTACCCCAACCACCACCTATGAATAATACTTCTAACTACTATGATAGTTAATACAGTTTTTAAAGTTACAAATATCATTTTTCCATATAGGAGTATAAACAATTTTACCTTACTGAAGCCCTTAAAAGAAAAAAATACCTTTCTTTTTTATTTTTTCTTGTGTCTCTTGAGTTTTGTATTTGGACATCAGATTTCCATTTAGTTCTGTTCTTTTCTTTACAAATACTTGGAAATCTTCTATTTTGTTAAATGTCCATACTTTTCCCTGGAAGTATATAGTCAGTTTCGATGGGTAGGTAATCCTCAGTTGTAAGCCCATTTCTCTTGCCTTTCTCAAAGTCATATTTCAAGCTTTGTGGTCCTTTACTTTGGAGGCTGCCAGATCCTGTGTAATACTGATTGGTACTCCTTGATATCTGAATTGTTTCTTTCTGGCTTCTTGCAATATTTTCTCCTTAGTTTGGAAGCTCTTGAATCTGACTTTTGAGGGTTTTTTTAGGTTGTCTTTTAAGGATTTTGTGTAGAGGGTGATCTATGGACTCTTTCAATGTCTATTTTGCTCTCTTGTTCATGAATATCAGTTTTTTGGAGATTTTCTTGTAATATGATGTCAAGATTTCTGTTTATTTCCAGGTTTTCAGGTAGGCCTATGATTCTCAAGTTGTTGCTCCTGGACCTGTTTTCCAAGTCAACCGTCTTCTGAATGAGACATTTCATGTTTCCTTCTAATTTGTCATTCTTTTAACTTTGTTTTATTAAATCTTGCTATCTTGTGAGATCATTAGCTTTTACTTGACTAAATTTAGTTTTTAAAGACTGGTTTTCCGCAATGATCTTTTGATTTTCCTTTTTGGTTTGATCTATCCTGTTTTTCTTGGCTTCCAGTAGGTCTTCAGTTTGCCTATCATTTCATTTGATTTATGGGCTCCTTTTTCCAAGTGGGAGATTCTGTCTTTTAAACTGTGATTTTCTTTTTGAACTATTTCCTACTTTTTTTGCCAAATTTCTTCTATCTTTCTCATTTGATTCATCATCTCAAATTTGAGCTCCTCAAGAGCTTGTGACCAATTTCCATTTTTTTTGGAAGGTTTGCATATGTTTGCTTGTTTGTTGTCCTCTGCTATCTCCTCTGTAGTATGGAGTTTTTCTCTGTAGAAATTATTGAGGGTCAAGGTTAATTTCTTGTTTCTTTTGGTAGTTACATATTGTAATTACTGGGTGTTTATGACAATTTATGTGCTAGTTCTTTCTTCCCTTTCCAGTCAGATGTCTGAGTGAGTAGGGCAGGCTCTCTGTGGATAAAGCTACAGATCAGTTTCTGCTTGAGGTTATTTTTCAGTCTCTGCTTTGTCTGCTCTGTGCAGCCCCACTCTGCCTTATCTCAATACGCAATCTTCATGTTCCTCAGCCTCCTGAGGTCTCCAAGTCTTTCTGCTCTCTGGGGTAAGTCTGTGGTGTCCTCAACCAGCCCTCTGAGAACCTAGGGATTTCCCCCTGCTTGTACTGACTCTGTACTCACTCTGACTCTGTGCTGGCTCTAACTCTGGTGCCATAAGTAGAGTGGGGGAGGGGTGATTAGCTCACACTTTGGTAGGAGTAATTTTACTCTCTTATAGCATGCAAATACCTAAACCCTGCTTACCTTCAAGACTGCACCCTATGGATGAGCCCTTTAACTCATCTGATTTTGGTTTTTGTCCTTTTGCAGTGGTGAGGAGAGGAAGTCCTTTGCTTCTACTCTATGGCCATTTCAGCCTGGAAGTCCCCTATAGCAGTGTTCCATCAGAATCAATATAACTTCTGTTTAGTCATTCCCCAATTGATGGTCATCCCCCAAATTTTCAATTTTTTGCCACCCCAAGGAGAGCTGCTATCAATATTATCAATATTTTGGAACATCTGGACCCTTCCTCCCCCCTCCAATCTATTTGGGAAATAGATTCAGAAATTATATTGATGGTTTGAGGGTATACACAATTTTATAACTCTCAGGGTATACTTCCAAATTGCTCTTCAAAATGGTTGTATCAGTTTAAAGCTACACCGACAATGTATTAGTGTCCCCAATTTCTCACATCCTTTCTAACATTTGTCATTTGATCTTTTTCCCTTTTGCTATTTTATCCAGTCTTATGGATGTGAGATGATATTTCAAAATTGTTTTGGTTTGCATTTCTCTAATCAGTAATGATTTAGAGCTTTTTTTCATATATCTATAAACACCTTTGATTTCTTTATCCAAAAATAGTTTGTTCATATCTTTTCCCCATGTATCAATAGGGAAAAGGCCCTTATTCCTATAACTATCACAATGTTCACTATATAATTTAGATGTAAGACCTCTATTTTAGAGGCTTTTTATAAATTTCCCCAAATTTCCTGTTTTCTTTCTAATCTTGGCAACTTTTTTTATTTGTAAAAAAGGCTTTTCAATTTAATGTGTTCAAAATTATCCATTTTCCATTTCATAATGCACTCTCCCTCTTGTCTACACATAAGTTCTTCTCATTTCCACAAATCTAATAGGCAATATGTTCCCTGTTCTTTTGATTGACCTGATATCTCCTTTTATGTCTAGATCATATATCCATTTTGATCTTATTTTAATGAATTTTGTAAGTTACTGGTCAACATCTAATTTGGGCCAAACTGACAAACTAGTTTTCAACTGTTCCAGACATCATTGGTAAACAGGTTTTAAATCCAATTTCTCTTTAGCCCTGGCTGGAAGCAGAGGAATGAAATTGGTGAACTATTACATATAAGATTCTTGTGTCTTTAACAGCTATCCAAAAAGATAGCCACTAAAAACTGGTCTTAATGTCTTCATGAAAATCTTATTTCAGTAACCATTTTTCCATGAAGCTTTAACCTTCTCTTCCTCACCCCTGACTAACTTGGATAGTAAATGATGATATCAATTATGGAGAAAAAGTGGTCACTTTTCCTTTTCCCTTGCTGGATAAATATAAATCTCTTGAAAAAGAACACTATCAACACCAGCAACAAAACTGTTTTAAAATTATCATACAAGAATAGGGACTTTTAACAAATATCCAAAGTGCTTTGCACATGTTAGTATACAATAAATGTGAAACAATAGTCCCTGTGTTTGTTACTGTTGACATGATTCATAATAACATGGAATACAAATTGAAAGCAACACTGATGTGAGAGTCAAGTTAGGAAGCTCCAGTTTAAAACACAGGACAACATTAAGACTAGAGAAGAGCAAGACATCACCAAGTGTATTATATTTAATACCCTTTGCTTTTTTATTCCAAACTTATCCATATTTAATTTATTATTTCACTTAGTATGTAAACATTCTTCCCTAGTAGAGCAAGTGTGTTTGGAGAATAAATGACCATTTTTGTCTTTCACTGTATCATTAGCTCTTATCATAAATCTTGGGCATATAGTAGGTGATTAATAAATGCATATACCTTAACTGACTATCCAACAAGATAATCACTAACACTGACCTTTTCACGAAACTTATACTTTATAACTATGCTTTCTCCCCCGCTCCTGGGAAAGAATTGACTGATGTACTTTAAGGAAAATTAAATTCTCCTTGGACATGATAGTAGCAAATGTATAGTGGGGATATAAAAGAGCCAAGGTCAAATGAAAAAGATAAAATACAATCTCAAAGTATATTTACATTAAGGCACATCTATTTTCTAGCTTTACATGTTAATATATCACGTTACACATTTAGAATATCAGTGTTGTCCTAAATAAAAGGCTTCAAGTTTTTTCAATATTGTTGCAAAATTCTTAGTGAAATTTCAAGATATTATTTAAGCTTTAATTGCTTAAACTACATTGAGATTTTTCAGACACCATGGTTAACATTTATGTGATCCTTCCAAGTTTAGGAAGTATGTTTGTTTACACACCCACATATTATAGACACTATAAGTATCTTACTATTTTCTTTTTCAGATAATGAAACTGAGGTTTAGGAAGATTGAATCACTTGCCTACAGTCAAATAACTAGAGGGTTTTATTTATTATTATTATCATCATTATTATTATTGCTATTATTATTTTATTTTATTTTATATTATTATTATTTTATCTTATTATTAATTATTACTTAAAACTGGGATTTGAACATAGATCTTTTGATTCTTAGTCTTGTATTCTTTCCAATATGCTATTCTGCTTACAAGATTAACACTGAAGAAATGGAGAGAACACTATCCTATAGAATGATTGGAAACAAAGGCCCCAAGACATATGTGGTGGAGTTTAAATGCTTGTCAGAGTAGTTTATCAGTATGCAGTATTTTGACCCCATTTTTAGCTGACCACTACTCTTTAGAACTGAGTGAAGCTAGGGGAGTAAGGGAAAGAGGAAGAATAGCTCTGGAGGCCATCATACCAAAGGAGATTTAATTATAGCCAGGGTCTGCTTCTCATCTTTTGTATAGCAACTGACATGTCATATGAAGGGTAGCTGGCAGGTGTGAAAAACCTGCACCTGTTTGGGAAATAGAAAAAAAAGCCTAGATCCCATTTTCTGCTTATATCTGTTACCTTTGGGACTAGGACTGGGTTGTAAGGAACCAAGAAATAGTGTTTGATGGCACGTGTAATTCAAATTTTATGTTATCTTAGATGAAACGAGAAGAAGAAATCTTTAAGGTCTGTGTGAAAAAATTCATTAATGTACAAACTGACTGAAGAAGTTATCATTTGGTATACAACTCAGTAGAATCAGATGAAACCATTTTCAATAAATAATTTTCTTTTCTTTTTTCTTTTCTTATTATTTTTCACTTTAGGATAACATAGATTTTAAAATTTTGTGAAGATGCTTAGAGGCTAAATATATTTCCTTTCCCTTTTCTCCATATACTCCAAACTTTCTAACCTCATATTTCTATAAAATATTGCTTGACCCACCCTTACCACTCTTCCACCTATGAGACAATACACCGCAAGTTAAGGGTTTAAAAAAATATTGCTTGATATCTCCATAAATAGCCATAAAGTGGCCATGAAATCTCCATTGAGATTTCCCTCATGCCATTTGTCTCTTGGTCCTTCCCTACCAGTCTAGAGGCCACTTTCTCCAAAGGTCTAGCCCTCACTTAATCATCAACTAATTAAAACATTTAAAAGCAAAACTTACTTTTATGTCAAGGGGAGTATTTTAAAAATAAAAGAACCACCAACAAAATCTCTTAAATAACCTTCAACCATATTCTATGGGGTTTATTGTTAAGAAAAAATAGCAAATAGCACAACAACAGCAAAAAAGTCCACTAATCCTGACCATGGTGTGAATATATTAAAGTTTCAGCAGGTGTCCTATCAGATGTTCTGTAATTAGCCTTGGAAATGGTTGCCAGAAAATTGCTCTCATCTCTGTTAGGATTTGGAAATCCTATAATCTTTCTACTTAAAGTCAGATGCACACTCAAATTATTATCTATGTCTAGAAATTATTCTGTTTTGTGTAACTTTCATTTGTATTTTAGAAAAAACTATTTCTTGGGGGTGATTATAAATTCAAGGGGAGTGAAGATAAAGGAATATGTAACCTATTTGTTACTGATTCTATCTTCACTTCTTCTAGATTAATTTCATTTCTTGTTTTTTATTTATTATTTATTTCAAACATTCTTTTCTTTTAAAATTTTGTTTCTAATTCTCTCTCTTCCTCCAAAACACAGCTCCCCCTGCCAATGAGAAAACAAGTAAAATGATATTAATTATGCATGTGAAATCATGCAAACCACATTTCCATATCAGTTGGATTTCCAAAAATGCAAAAAAGTGATAAAATTATACTTCAACTTACACTTAGATCTCATCCATTCTCTCTCTGGAGGTGGATAGCATTTTTCATCATTACTACTATAGAATTTTTTCTATCATTGTATTCATCAGAATAGCCAATTCTCTTGTAGTTGATCATCATTACAACTTTGTTGTTACCATAAACAATGATTTCCTGGTTCTTCTCACTTCACTTTGCATCACTTCATATAGATTTTGCAATTTTTTCTGAAACGTCTCATTATTTCTTATAACACTCATTTTCCGTTACAATCACATTCCCCAGTTGATAAACATCTCCTCCACTTCCAAATCTATGCCATCAAAAAAGAGCTACTTTAAATTTTTGTACATAAGTACATATTTTACTTTTCCTCTGAACTCTTTGGGATATAGATCCAGTAGTAGTATTGTTGGATAAAAGGGAATAGGCATAGTTCCAAACTGCTCTACAAAAGGATTGGCCCAGTTCCTAACCCCACCAACAGTTTATTCGTGTTTCTATTTTCCCTTATTCCCTCCAGCTTTTGTCATATCTGATAGGTCTAAGATAGCACTTAAGAGTTATTTTAATTTGCATTTTTCTAATCAATAGAGATTTAGAAAATTTTCATATCACTATAGCTTTGATTTCTTCTTTTGAAAATTGCATGTTCATTCCCTTTCACCATTTATCAATTGGGAAATGGGACTTTAAAAAAAGTTTGGCTCATTTCCCTACATAATTGAGAAATAAAGTCCTTATCAGAGAAATTTGCTCTTATTTTTTTTGTATTATTTCTTTGTCTATGGTACCTTTTAGGAAATTATAGCTTCCTTGATAATCTCTTTTAATTAGGCACATTTTTGCTTTTGCTTTTTCTGAGATCATTATTAATTTTTTACTTTAGCTGAAGCATGACAGATTCTCCTCTAGCCCTTCATTAAAATGCTCTATATGACTTTCTAATTCAAATGTGTCTCCTGTAAACAACATATTGTTGAATTCTAGTTTCTCATCAATTCTATTATCTGCTTCCATTTCATGGGTTAGCTCATTCTATTCAAATTCACAGTTATGATTTATTGTGTTTTTCCCATCATGTTATTTTCTTCCATTTATTATTTTCTCTCTCTTTTCCTTCCATGCCTCCACAAAGGTCTATTTTACATTTTTGTCTACTCTCCCTTTATCATCATACCCCATGCTTCTTTTTTTTTCCCTCTGTATTTCCCTATTTGCTAACTGCATTGTATATTTATGCATAACGGTGCATTCTCTCTTAGAATCAATTCTGATGAGAGTAAGGTTCAAGCATTTTTCACCCCCTCCCCCCATTTTGCCCTCCACTATAAAACTTCTTCTTTGTATGCACCTTATTTTGTGAATAAAAATTCTCTATTCTATCTATTCCTTCCTCTCTCTGTGCATTCCTATTCTACAACCCTTTATTTATTTATTCATTTTTTTGGAGATCATTCCGTTGTGTTTAAATCCCAGTCATGTCCTCTCTCTGTGTATATTTTTCCTAACTATCCTACTAATAATAAAGTTTTTAGGAGTTATACATATCATCTTCCCAAAAAGTAATGCAAACAGTTAAACTTTATCTTCTGGAATATCATATTCCAAGATCTCTACTACTTTAACTTGAAAACTGCTAAATCTTACATGATCCTGATGGTGACTTCATAATATTTCAGTGTTTTATTTCTGATTGTTTGAAATATTTTCTTCTTGGCCTGAGCATTCTGGAATTTGGTCATAATATTCTTGAGAGTTTTCCTTTTAGAATCTCTTTTAGGAAGTGATTCATATATTTTTTTCAATTTCTATTTTATCTTCTGGTTCAGGAATATGAGGGCAATTTTCCTTGATAAGTTCTTGACAGATAATACCTAGGCTCTTGTTTTTATCATGGATTTCACATAATCCAATAATTCTTAAATTATGTCTTCACAATCTATTTTCCAGATCAGTTATTTTCCACTGAGATGTTTCAGATTTTTTTCTTTTTTATCATTCTTTTGATTTTGTTTTTATTTTTGTGTTTAATTTAGTCATCAGCTTCCATTTACCCACATCTAATTATTTTAAGGGGATTTTTGTTGGACTTCAATCCAATTAGCATTTTTCTTTGAAGTTTTGCTTATAGCTGTTTTGACATTATTGCCTGAGTTTGTCTTTTCTTCCACTATAAGAGCTTTTTTAAAGGTAAATTTATTTATTTATGTGTGTGCATGTGTACATGTGTGTGTATGTGAGTATGTGTGTCTTTTTGCTTGTTTCCCATGCAGTTTCTTGACTTTGGACACTATGTTATTTTCTGTTCACCTGGGCGTAGGGAAGCACTGTTTCAGGATTCAGGCTTTTTCCTTGTTACCATTTTCAGAGCTAGTTCTGAGCATATACAAGTCAGGAAGATCTGAGCTCAAATCCAGCCTCAAACACTAGCTATGTAACACTGGGCAAGTCACTTAACCTCTGTCTTAGTTTGCTCATCTATAAAATGGGTATAATATTATTATCTATCTCATGGAGTTATTATGAGATAATATTTATAAAATGAAATAACATTTATAAAGTATTTTGCAGGCCTTAAAGTACCATATCAATGATAGCTGTGATGATGATGACTAGCTCTATAGAAATTGAGTCATGGAGCTAGCTATATCAGCAGCAGCAGCTTCTGGAACTTTCAGATCAAGGATGGCAAAAGTTTTGGATGAATGGTCAGAAACAGATCAAAGAAGGTTCCTTACTGGAATTAGCTGCACCTGGCACTTACTGGTAACTCTATCACCGATATGTAATTCTGGATCACTGTTCCAGGGTGGAGAAGAGTGCTTGTGGTGAATCTTAAAGGTGCAAAGTCTCTGGTCTCAGGTCCAAGGCAGAAAGGAGAACTAGTGCATGTGTCTGCAGGAAAACAGGGGACTTGGTCACAATTTCAGGGCTAAGAGGAACCCTAACACTTGTGAGTGCAGGAAAGCAGGATAAATGCAAGAGCTCAGCTGAGGAGAGCAGTGGCCAGACTTCTTCTGTAATCTATCCACTGTGCCGCCAGCTTTCTCTACATATCTGCAATAGATTGAGAAAATATCATGTATCACCTCATAGCAGTAGAAAAGGTAGCATTTCTATCTCTTTAGAGCTTATAGCAGGACACATTGGAATCTTTTACCCTTAGTGCTCTGTTTCTAATTCAGTTTAGCTCTTATCAAGTAGTGTCAGAGTTGTGGGCCCTCTACTCATTCTGCAAAGCTTTCAGAAACTGAGATTGGCATTATTTCACATTAAAGTTTCTTGGTCAGTATGCAATGTAACTCTTAAAACAGCAGTAGCTTTTTGACAGAAAAAAGTCTTTCTGTGTCAAGGATGCTGTCCTATTAGTAAAAGAGAAGAAATTCCAATTCCCTTGTCTTGGTAGTACACTTCCCAAGTTCTCCCCTTTTCATGATTCTAACAAAGTATTAGTGAAGTAATAATACATATTAATAAATAATAGCTATTATTGAGATATCTCTTCTGTTTCCTCATCTGAAAAATGAGAACCATATTAGCACCTATATCTCACAGATAGGTTAGAATCAAATGTGATAATATACAAAGAGCATACAACATTTAAAGTTACATAAATGCTCCTAAAATTTGCAAAATACTTTTCTGCTCCTTGTTTGAGCCTGCTGTTTGTGGGAACAAACCCCCAAATTAAAAAAAATAGTTTTAGAAGGAAGTTTGATATGATGTTTGGTAGAAAGAGAGACAGAAAGAAGGGATGGCTCCACCCTCACAAGTTCTGGAGGATTTGCAATATATAAAAAAATTGACAAGGGTATCCATCTCTGAGTCACACATGGATCATATAAATGCTTTAGTTAAGCAGCTTTGCCAAGAGCACTACTTGAAGGCAGATAGATTGGGGTGGATATGAGTTGATATAAAAATAAAATTTGGGTGAAATCAAAAGGGATCCCAAAACAAGCTTAGGTAGACCCCAAATAAGTCCTATGTGTGGTAACCCAAAGCAAGAAATTTTGGGTGGGTTTAGGACCTGGGAGGACCCCAAATTCATTGCAGTCATCTCTAGAATTTCTAGATTTGTGCTGGGGTTGGGTGACACTTGATCCACTCCTAAGCACATAAAATTAGATTTGAATATTAAAAATGATAAATAATGCACAAGCCTCACAACAATTTGTGGAAGGAAACAGATTCACAGAGATTAAACAATTCATAACTGTCACATAGAAGGTGTTTAGAGATGGGCTTTGAATACCAGCCTATTTGACTCCAAGTAAATCACACTAGTCACTACCTCATGCCATGATTTCTCTCTTTCCTGAGTATAAGAACAATGATTTCTTCCTTGAATTATAGTTCAAGTTGAAATCTAGCTTCTAAATACATGCTTCAAATGAGGAAAATGCTGATTTTCCAATGTCCACCCAATCAGCTGGGCAGTACTTGTTAGAGAACTAGATCTACATTTAGGAAGAACAGAACATAAATTCAGGTCAAATAAATTACATGTATGTGACCCTTAGCAATTTTTGTTGTGATGATAAAATAAAATAAAATAAAATCTTAAAAAGCTACATGTCATGTAGTCATGGTGAATCCTCACAATATTTTCTTCATTTGTCACATTTGCTCTAATATTCTTCGTTGTATCAAGGTTATCAGTCATTGCTATACCTATATACTACTGTGCCTCTACCAGTTTAAGTTCCCCTTGCTTTATGATGAATTCCTTGAAGACAAAGTTCATTTAGAGTTAATCTTTACATTTTTTCACAGTGCCTTAAAAATAGTAATAAACAAATAGGTTGCCTAAAAGAACTGCCCAAAGGGAAGTGACATGTGAGCATAGCTTTTTTTTTTTTTTTTTTTTTTTTTTTTAAGGAATTTGGCTGAGAAAAAGAGGAAGGATATGAGAGTATAGCTTGGATCATTACTAAATTACCAGAGCACAGTAAAGATTTTTTTTAATATTAGGTAGATGTGGGCATGTTTGAAGGCAGTAGGAAAGGAACAAGTAAATGGGGAAAAGTTTTGGGGAGATAGAGGTGGGAGGGAGAGAGAGAGAGAAAGAGAGAGAGAGAGAGAGAGAGAGAGAGAGAGAGAGAGAGAGAGAGAGAGAGAGAGAGAATAATTAGTTGAGGTCACAATCTTTGCCTTAGAAAGAAGAAGGGACACTTCATTTTTCAGAAATTAGGACAGTTTGAGAGATTGGAGGATGATGTCAAAAGATTTTGAAATGATATGGGAAGGATAGGAGCTCACACCAAATGGCCTTCATTTTTTTCAGTAAATTAAGAGATGATCTTTTATGCTAGGAGGGGATATAATTATTTTGAAGAAGTATTGAGAAGATAAGAGAAGACTGGAAAAACGTTTATGCAGAATGAGATAGGAAATTGATTAATGAAGAACAGAACAATTAATTGCCTTGCTTTCTTGTTCTCATCCTGGTCCAGATCAAATATGGTAACTTCAATTTTTAATGTACCCAATTAAGAGATTTGCTTAGATTGTGGAAAGATGACAGAATAGAGTATGAAGTTTCATCGCCCTCTTAATACCCCCCACAAACAACCAAAATAACTCCACAGAATTAATGAAAAGTGTCAAAAAAAATACAAGTTCACAGTGGGAGTGTACTTGAACAATCAAGAACAACTAGGGAAGAAGGTTTGTGACTTCCCTTGCCTCAAACCCACCACACCCAGGTTCTGGGGGAAAGAATAGAGCAAACAGTATGGAATCAATAAAGTAGTCCCTGAGGGCAGGGCCCACAACTTCACCTTCTTTACACTGCTCAGGAGCTTGTTTATAGGAGGATACCATTTGTATCAGCCTTGAATCTGGAGTCTCCTACTGGCTGACACCTGGGGATTAAAGAACTGGCTACCACAGAGTTTACAGGAACCAGACCCTGAGGGCAGGACCTCAATCTTTGTTCCTGAGGTGCAAAGGACTTTGGAGACCAAAGGAATTTGGATTGGATCCTTGCTCTATCCTAGGCCTTCATGGTCAGAGAGGAAGGGTAGGGGGAGGACTGCCACCTGTGAGTGTAGTTGCTAAAGGATTAGGGACTCAGAGGCTATGGTCACTTCCTGGAGAGTGGGATCCTTGATTGCTACTATAGTGGAAAGGTCTGTCTTACAGTTGTAGTTGCAGAACTGCCCATCAGCATGAATTAGAGCACTTGAGATCTATCAAGGATGGAGGCTCCAGTGGGGGACTGGAAATTATAGTCCCTGAACTATGAAAGCTGGAATAATTAAATAGAGCCCAGGAGGGAAAAAAACCCCAAAATACAAAATTCCTGAAACCTGAGGTAACATACCCCAGTACCGGAGGAACCCTGGGAGTCTAGCAAAAAGCCAATATTGGAACCTATTTAATTTAAAAAAGAAGAAGAGGAAGAAGGAGGAAGAGGAGGAGGAGGAACTAAACTGCAGATAGACACTATGGGGACAGAGAAGACCTCAGTTCAAACTCAGATGACAATGAAATAAAAACATCTACTTCAAAAATAGCAAAGAAAGAAAATAAATGGCCACAGCTCAGAAATAACTTTTGCAAGAGCATAAAAAAGATTTCAAAAACAAAGGTGAGAGGTCAAAGAGAAACTAGAAAAAAATAAGAACAATGCAAGAAAATCAAGAAAATTATGAAAAAAAATCACCAAAATGGAAAAAGAGATCCAGAAACTCATAGGAGAAAATAATCGAATAAGAACTAGAATTAGACAATGATATCCTCTAAGACCACAAGAAATAATAAAGCAAAAATCAAAAGAATAAGTAATAGATGAGAATATGAAACATCAAAAAACCAACTAATCTGGTAAATAGATAGAGGTGAGAAAATTAAAGAATAGTTGGAATCCTGGAAAGTTATCATTAAAAAGAAGACCTTCGACATTATGCTCAATGAGATCATCAAGAAAAAATACGTAGAAATTCTAGAATCAGAAGGTAAAATTAAAATAAAAAATCTATTGGTCACAACCTAACAAAACCCAAAGATGAAAATGCACACAAATATCACTAAGTTTGATAAGGTCCAGGTTAAGGAGAAAATAATACATTAAAAATAACATGAGACTTAACAGACACAACATTAAATAACATAAGACTTAGAAGAAAGCATTTTGTGGAGCAAAAGAACAGAGCTTACAACCAAGAATAACGTCTTGAGCAAAAGTGAGTATAATTATAAAAGGTAAAATGTGTATATTTAACAAACTAAAGGAGTTTCAACAATTCCTGGGGAAAACCCAGAAGTTAGTAGAAAATGATCTACAGGAAACATTCAAAAGTAATGATGAAAGACTTATATCCAACCCAAAAGGTCAAAATGTTTGGTTTTTGTATAGGAAAATGTAATCCAGGGCATTGGGAATGACATCATTGCTTGGGTATTTTGAAAAGGTTTATATATGAAAAACTTGAGATCAATTTGAATGTAATGGAACAAGACAACATAAACAGCACATTTACAAAAATTGACCATGCATCAGGACATAAAATTATTATAGTTAAATGTAGAAAAGTAGAAATATTAAATTCAAACTCCTTAGAATCGATCACAATAAAAATTATATTTAATCAAGGACACCAAAAAAAAGTAAAAACTAACTGGAGACTAAATAACTTAATCTTAAAGAATGGGTGGGTTAAAGATCAAATTACTAAAAAAATTGATAACTGCATTAAAGAAAATGATAATGAGGCAACATACTAAAACCTAAAGGATACAGCAAAACCAATAATTAGAGGAAAATGTATATCTCTAAATGCTTATTATATTAATAACATAGAGAAAGAAAAGCTCAGTGAATTCAGAATGCAAGTTTAAATACTAGAAAAAGAACAAATTAAAAATCCCCAAGTACAAAACAAAAACAATACAACCAAAATCAAAAGGGAAACAACAAACTGGGAAAAATTTTTTACAACAAAAAATTCTGACAGAGGTCTAATTACTCAAATATACAAGGAACTAAATCAATTGGATAAAAAAAAACCAAGCCATTCCCCAATTGATAAATGGGCAAGGGACATGAATAGGCAATTTTCAGGTAAAGAAATCTAAAGTATCAATAAGCACATGAGAAAGTGTTCTAAATATCTAATAATTAGAGAAATGCAAATCAAAACAACTCTGAGGTATCACCTCACACCTAGCAGATTGGCTAAAATGATAGCAGGGGAGAGTAATGAATGTTGGAGGAGTTGTGGCAAAATTGGGACATTGATACATTGCTGGTGGAGTTGTGAATTGATCCAACCATTCTGGATGGCAATTTGGAATTATGCCCAAAGAGCTCTAAAAGACTGCCTGCCCTTTGATCCAGCCATACCATTGTTGGGTTTGTACCCCAAAGAGATCATAGATGAACAGACTTGTACAAAAGTATTTATAGCTGCACTCTTTGTGGTGGGAAAAAGCTGAAAAGCGAGGGTATGCCCTTCAACTGGGGAATGGCTGAACAAATTGTGGTATTTGTTAGAGATGGAATACTATTGTATTCAAAGGAATAATAAACTGGAGGAATTCCATGTGAACTGGAAAGACCTCCAGGAACTGATGCAGTGTGAAAGGAGCAGAGCCAGAAGAACATTGTGTACAGAGATTGATATACTATGGTAAAATCGAATGTAATGGACTTCTGTACCAGCAGCAATGCAATGACATAGGACAATTCTGAGGGATTCATAGAAAAGAACGATACATTCGGAGGAAGAACTACAGGAGAGGAAACACGGAAGAAAAACAACTGCTTGTACACTTGGGTTGATGAGGACATTATTGAGGATGTAGACCCGAAAGGACCATACCAATGTAACTATCAATAATATGTAAATAAGTTTTGATTGATGACACATGTTAAAACCAGTGGAAATGCACGTTAGCTATGGGGGAGGGGGGAGTTTGAGGGAGTGAAGGGGAAAGTAAAAACATAAATCATATAACCATGGAAAATTTTTCTAAAAGTAAAATAAAATAAGTTTCCTATAAAAAAAATCCCCAAGTACACACTAAAGAAATGCTAAAAATTAAAGGTAAGATCAATAAAATAAAATGTAAGAAAAGTATTGAATTAATTTCAAAAGATCTAGGAATCGATTATACAAAAAAAATCAACAAAATTGATAAACCATTAGTTAACCTGATTTAAAAAAGAGAGAAAAGAAAATGAAATCACTAGTATTAAAGATGAAAAGGGTGAACATACCATCAAGGAAGGTAAAATTAAAGCAATTTTTGGGGGAGCTATTTTGCTCAATAAAACTAATTTGAGAATGTAAAAGAAATAGAAAATTAACAAAAACAAAGTGCCTAGACTATCAGAGAAAGAAATAGAATATCTAAATAAACCTATTTTTAAAAAATAAATTGTTTAAATCATAAATGAACTTCCAAAGAAAAAATCTTTAGGACCATATGGATTTACAAGGGAATTCTATCAAACATTTAAGAATCAATGAATTTCAAGCTTAAGCTAATTATTTGAAATAACAGGTAAAGAAGGAGTTTTACCTAACTCCTTTTATGAAACAAATATGGTGCTGATACCTAAACCAGGAAGATCATAAACAATAAAAACCAAAAGATAATTTAGACCAATCTTATTAATGAATATGGTTGCAAAAATCCTAAAAAAAAATTACTACATTGGCTGACTACAACACTATGTTACAAAGATAATATATTGTGACCAAATAGGATTTATACAAGAGATACAGGGATGACTTAATATAAGGAAAACTATCAACATATTTGATAATATCAATAACAAAAAAATAAAAGTCATCTGGTTATATTGATAGATGCAGAAAAAGCCTTTGACAATTCACAGCACTCATTTCTGTTAAAATCATAGGAAATCATAAGTTTAAATGGATTTTTATCTTAAAATATATAGCATCTACCCAAAAATATATGTTTCAAAATAGGACAAAGGATGTGGAAGTAGAGATCAGCTCACCTTTTGAATTCACAACTTTTGAAATATTCTCTACCCCTGAGAATCCCTCCCTCTAATTAGATAGATATCTAAAATCTCCAATTGAGGTTTCTTCATCACATTCTTATAATAAATACCTCCTTCCCCCTTCTCAGCTTCCTTTTGTGTTATCTCTTACTCTTAGAACATAAATTCTTTGAGAACAGGAACTATCTTCCTTTTTATTTGCCTTATTCTCAACCTTTAGTACACTGCCCATAATAGGCACATAATAGGCACATAAAAAATGATTGTTGGCTGACACACTAGATAACCAATACCAAATCACAGATACCAAAAATGGAATGTTTTGTATGAGTAGGAAAGAAACAGTTGATGCCAACAGATACAATGAAGACAACCATAATTGTCATACTGAGGTTGCTTAGTAGTATCATATAAAGTAGGAAAAAATGGAAGCTCTAAACTGTTTTTAGATTGCCTCTAATATTCTTCTATCTGGCCATAACCTCCTATAATTCTAGTTTTCTTTTTGTTTCAATGCTTCTTTCAATCTTCCTAAGCACATTCTATTTTTTCAGCAGGACTTCCAATGTCTCAATTCCAGAGTACTTTCTCAGATCATATTTTTATTTTTATTTCACTTCCCTTCTTCTTCTATCTTGACTTTAGACACAATAACTGTATCTGAGAGCATCTGCCATATTTTCTTTCTATCCATACTGTCTCACTCTTTAATTAGATGACAAAAATGTTTCTATATTGGTTCAACATGACTGAGGCTACTAATTATATTCCTTAACTGTATTTATTTTTTATCCCAATTCTATTATACATATATACATGGCATCTTAAATTGAATAAGTATGACATAATGCAGTCTTCATCCAAATAAGTGATTAAAATTTCAAACAGAAGAGCTTTATGACACCCCACTTTGCATGTCTCTCTATTTCGACATCAGTTCGTTGATCACTCTTCATTGGTTTAAGTAACATTCAACATGTTTTGAATGCATTTAATTATTTTTTCCATTCTCCAGCCCGTATCTCTCCATGTGATCATGACTCTGTAACTGAGGCCATATAGGTTATCCCTCTCCCCAAATTCTATAGGTTGGTATACTGAGGTCCAGAATGCTTAAGTAATTTGTCTAAGGTAACACAGTTCAGAAGAGACAGGATATGAGCCAGTTTCTCTAATTCAATAGCACAATGCTTCTACTTTGTCCATATAAATATTGAAAAACATATTTTGTCAAAAGCTGAGTCCTATTTATAATGCATCTGTGACTTTTAAAAAAAGGAAATATTCTTTTTTTTGGCATGACTTATTCTCATGAATCTATCCTAATGTTTAGTTCTGATAGCTTGTAAGTACTTGCAAACATTTCCATTTTTATTTTTCTTAGGCATTGTTATAATCTATCTTGGATTATGGCTATTTGTTTGGAGGGTTAAAAGTGTATCAGCTTTATCAATATCTCCTGGTGTCTATCATTATACTCTGCACATTGTATGTCCTCTGTAAATATCTTTTGCATTGAATAACATATCAGGAGCCTAGTTATTAAAATAACTGGCATAAAAGTTTACCTAAATTGCTTTTTCTCTAATTTTTTGAAACAGATCATAAATGCCAGGAAGTAAAAAAGTAGGTGAAATTCACATTGCTTAGAAATTGTCTGGTGTACGTTTTGCTTACATTTTCTGAAAAAAAAAAGCCTATTTTACAAGATTGTCTCTGAGTCAGCCTTGAAGTACATTGAATTGTAATATACTTCACTCATAATTAGAGCTTCCTTCCTAAGTCTATGTTTAGTGTAACCAGTAGGGTGCCACTTTTTCTGATAGGGGAAATTCTATCAACTTTCTTCTAGAAATGTCTATGGATTTATTGGATGTAGATCTGGAAGAAGGCTCATGGAAATGGCAGCTGGACCATTGAGGAGAGATACTCTTTCTGGCAAAAATATCAGCGTATCTCTTCAGGTCAATGTTAAAGGAAGGGTGAATTAACTCCTGAAGCAATTTCTAAAAGGTGAAATTCAATGACATTGCAGTTGTTAGACCAGGTGTTAAAATATTATTGGGTGTTAATTTGATTTTTATCCTGTCAACACTCATCTGAACTGGAACAGCTGCTAAACACGGTTCCACAAGAGCAAACCATCACTGCAGAAGAAGCAGATGCCTAATCAATAGGGCCAATAGAAATGTATGGCACAGCCCAGCACACTGCACAAAAGGGGAATGAGTCCCCTAGGACTGTGTCTCACCTGAATGGAAAAGAACTTTAATGACAGCATGAGCATTCAAGCAGCTAGAACAGGAGGCTGGAAGTCCTAGGTTTGATTCCTACTGCCTCTCACAGTATACTGTGTGACCTTGGGCTGTAAACACAGTTAGACCATGTGTATTTGTGTCTGTGTGTGTGTGTTTATATAAGCGTGTTGAACTAGTGTGAACACAATTTTTTAAACCTTTTGAGATAATACAATGGGAGGAGTCCCATAAATTTTGTTATTAAATGGTTCATTTTGTATAATTCAGGTTTAAAAGTAACTACTGTCACAGATATATATGCACATCACTAAACAGGATGTAAGTCACCAGATGAGATGAAGACAAGAGGGATGGTCCACAGCTGTTCTCTATTTCAGCTGAAGATTGGTCAAAAGGGAGTAACATAAAATTTCACACAGGGAGTACTGGGTAAATGTGAGAAAGAGTTTCCCAAATGCTTTGGAATAATGCCAAGATAGGTTCTCTGGAGCCTCCTCTACTGGAGATTTTTAAAAGAAAAGATCTACTATCATCTTTCTCAAGTAGTTCAGAAGTACGTTTGCTTAGGAATAATGGGTAGAATAAAAGGAGGTGCCTTTCAGGATCATGGTTAGGGGAAATTTGTATAACCAAAATAAAAGTTTAATTATAACCACAGGGGACAACATAGAAAATAACAGACAAGCTTCAAAGCTTTTTTCATGAATAAAATCAAAGCGATTAGAATGAGATGAACTGTCAAAGAAGAAACAATTATTTCTATCAAACATTCTGGTTGAGTCTAATATTTAAGAAAGACAGGGAACTGACACAGATATGTGACTTAGAGCTATTCACCAAAAAATAAAATATACGAATTTCTTTTCAAAAGAAGAATTGAAAACTAGCCAAAACTAACTGGAAAATGCTCCAAATCACTAATGATAAGAAAATGCAAATTGAAATACTTTATATCCACAAAATTGACTAAGATGGTAAGAGATGAAAATAGTTTTATAGGGGTTATAGGAAGAGAAATAACACTAACATTGTTGGTAAAATATGAATTAATCTAATTATAACAATTTAGAATTCTTCTAGTGAAAAGTAACTAACTCGTTGATAATTTCTGGCCCAGTGAGTGATCTTACTACTAGAAATATGGAAGAAGGAAGACAGACCAAAAGGTTGTATGTAATATATACTAATATATTCATAGCTATACTCTTTGTGAGAGCAAGAAACTGGAAATAAAAGTATGTTTCGATTGGTTGGTGAAGGCTGAACAAATTGTGATATTCATATGTAATCAAATTTTATTGCACTGTAAGCAAAAACTGATATAAGGAATTCAGAAAAAATAGTATAATATGTGAATTGATGAAGAGTAAAGAAAGCTGAATAACCACAACAAAAAGTATTGTAATATAAATGATAACAACTCTAAGAAATAGCTGACCTCGGATTAAATTCAATAGCCAATACAAATTAGAGAGACAAATGAAAAAACTCAAATTCTTCCTCTCAAGTAGAGAATATAGATGCCAATTGGTACATATGCTGACAGGCTTGTTTTGTTTAATCACTTTTTCTTTGTTACAGTGGAAGGCTCCATGAAGGGCAGATATATACATAAAACAGTTTTGCTATAAAAAACAAAGAGGCTGTGCTATAAGTTTAGAGGAAAAGACTTCTTCCTTCTTATTCTTAAACAATTCATCTAATATTGTTTTCATGTAATAGTACAATGTTGCTGAATTTAAAAATTACTCAGTGTTGTCATTTATTTATAATTTTCCCCTATCCTTTAAATCAGCATAGTCATTGGGCAGGGTAGAGGTCTTTCATCTTCTGTAAATATCGGTGGTCAAGTAAAAGACTCATCCATTTAAAACTTCATAGCTTTTGTACTGCTTCTTCCTGTCCCTTACTTCAGCTCCACCCTAACCTTTCATTTCCTTTCTATAGGAAATTGGTTTTAGCACCAAGAATAATGAAATACATTTGTAGAGAGGTAGATTCAAGTTTTATGCAAATTTAAACAAGCTAACTGTCAGGGCTATTTCTAAAGTGTGATGGACTGCTTCAAAAAGTTCTAAGTTTCTTATTACGAGGGGTCTTCAGGCAAAAGCAAGATAGTCTCTTGACAGGAGTGTTATGGAGGAGATGCTTATACAGGTATATGTTAGACTCGATGGCCCTTAATGTCCTTTCAGATGTTTCACAGTTCTGTGATGGCCTTTGATGTTCATTTCAAGTTGAGTCAGTGTCAAAAAGCATAACTCTGACTAGAGAATTGTCCAGCAAAAAGAATGAATTGACAAAAAATCAGAAATAAAGACTTTTTGTCATTGTCAGTTGAGAAATAACACAAGAGAATTGGGATGCAAGCAGGGACTAGCTCATATTAGGTAACAAAAGTAAATTTTTAAATTTTCAGTGAAAATATTTACATCACAGAAATTGGCTTTATTTTTTTGATTATCTAGACTTAAGAAATTAATATAGAAAATATTAATAATATTGATTAATCTTAAAAGGGTATTGTGGGTGTTTTTGTTTTTCTTTTTATTTTTAGAGAACTGATTGTTGAATATCTACAAGGTTACATGGTTAGTGGACAGAGGAAAAACATGGAAAGTAATTGAAATTGACTGTTAGTGAATGAGTCTCAATTTTGAGAGAAGGTGCAAGGTTGTGATTTGGTTAAGATGTTTGCTAAGGAACATAACTAGAGAAAGCTGGAATTGGAGATTTTATAAATTCTATTTGTTTGATTTCCCCTTAAGTCTCCAATATTGTCAACTTTAATATAATGTATATTTTGCTTTAGTCAGATTGAGTAGTTTAAAATGTGCACCCTTATTAATGATGCCAAAATTTGTTATATTATTTTATTTTATTTTTAAACCCTTACCTTCCGTCTTGTATCCAATACTGTGTATTGGCTCCAAGGCAGAAGAGTGGTTAAGGGTAAGCAATGGTGGTCAAGAAACTTGCCCAGGGTCACTCAGCTGGGAAGTGTCTGAGGTTAGATTTGAACCTAGGACCTCCCGTCTTTAGGCCTGGCTCTCAATCCACTGAGCTACCCAGCTGCCCCCTGTTATATAATTTTATAAAGATAATGGGTCTTACAATATGATATGAAAGAGTGTATAGTAGGGAATTGGTAGAAGGTTATAATTATTAGATAGTTTTTAGCGAGTTTATAAACTTTAACTATGGAAGTTGGTATTCTAAATATGTGTTCTTTGTCAAATATATATATTCATAATATTACTGAAGAAAAACAGTGTTTTGATTCTTAAAATTCTCACTATAAATGAAACCATTAAGAAGAAGGGAGTTACAGCTAAATGAAAAGGCATCTCATGAGTGCTTAAAAGGCAAATAAGAAAATTGTTGAAGTTGGTTTTATAATGCATCAGAAGGTATTTTAAAAGTTACAATGTGCTTCATAACTGATGTAGAATTTATTTCTGCATCAGATCTTTGTGCAGTCAGACCTCTACTTAGAGCAAAGATAAAATGAGAACAATAAAATCAAGAACAAAGATAATATTCAATAGAAACAATTCAATCTTAATTTATTTAAACAAGTTATTGATAATGAACAATTGGTAATAAATGATGAAAGGATAAGAGGATTAATTATCATAATTTCATAAGGAGGTTTGAATAATCAGAATCACCAGTCACAAAAATGAAATAAAAAGAAGCCAAGAAACAGTCTGGTTAACAAACACTTCAATAATTTTCCAAGAGGAGATAAAAGTGAAAGATACCATGAGTTAAAATATAAACACATTTTAAAATCTAACAGAGTAGAATGATCAAAGATTATGAGCAATATTACTTCTGAAAGCAGGGGAAAGTGGTAGAAATTAAAACTAGTTTAAAGAAAGTTTAGTTAGAGATGCATCTAAGCAAACTTATCCTAATGTCATTTAAAGATGTAAGTAGAATGGGAAATAGCAAAGGGAATTAAAGAAATTATTTGCATAAACACAATAACAACAAAACTATTTTTTTTCCCTACTGAACAGAATAGTGTCACCATAGTCCCGGTTGTGCTTCTAAAGAAGCCAGAAATGGAATTAAAGAGAGCAAAGGTGGCAAAAGTAGTTAAATGAGTCAATATTATATATATCCTATTGATAAAATCCATGAAGGAGGTGATACAATTGTGGGTTCTCAGGCAAATTTTGAATGATAAGAGGCAAATAAAAACATTTGATGAAGTTAGTTTTATAGTGCATTTGATGGTAATAAGAAATATGATCTATTCACAAAGAATGTGATATAAGGAAAGTCGCTGAAACTTTCATAACAAAAACAAATGACTGAAAAAAATCAGTACCTATTGATCTATATACCTATTTTAACACTAATTTACAAGTTTTTGAAAATGTTATACATGTGTACTGAGAACATCATTCTTATATTAGTATTAGTAAGGCTTTCGTAAGCACTATTCCTCAGTAAATTTCATCTTTGTCAATAAGTTTAATGAAAGCTATAGATAACCTAAGATCCCACTCTATTGCCTGTTGATTATTATGAGACAGTGAGAATTGTATATTTGATTTGATAAAAAAAATGTTTACCCTAAAGAATCTCTTCCAAATGTGCTTTTAATTTCTATAGCAAAATCTTTCAAAACTCTTTAAAATATATAACAAGAGAGATTTGTTTCATGATCCTTTGAGTATAAATGTAAGTCACAAAATAGGAAGTATACATATTTACTAGAGACAATGGAGATGTTCAGAGCAGAGGCCAAATTGAAAAATAATTTCCTGTGGATTGTGGGGTCCTCGGGATGCTTTTGACTTGACATTATATTGGTTGCCTCAATCCTTGGAACACTGCAGAGTCTATTAGAAGAAATTTGTAACTACTTGAAAGAATTTGGTTCTACTCCGTATGCATGAAAAGCCAAGTAGATGAAGGATTTCTCCTTCCCAGATTCAGGTGAACAAACTTTAGACCTTGCCCATTAGTGCATGTATTTGGTATAGATAGTACAAAATGGGCTCAGAATGAAAATAATTGGAGAGTAGGCTAGATTGACTTTAGGAAATTATATAGGTCCTTTCATGAATGTTATCTTAATCCATAAACAAAGACCAATATTTTATATAGCAACAAGGCTACAAGATATAGACTATCACAGTTTCTGAAGAAGTGAAAATGAGAAGGCAATAGAAAAGGGTTTTATTGGTGTTATTTGGATACAAACTTTTAAAAAGAAGTAATTTAAAAGAACTGAAGAATTTTTATCAACTTTTAAAAACCTTTTATTCTTTACTTTATCTTCTGTATTTAGAATAGTACATGGTGCATATTAAGCAATTAATAAATGCTTGTTGACATTTTACTATCAAGAAAATATACCCTTGAAAGAGAAAATGGGATACTCATGTGGCCAAGGCAAGGGCTGTCAAAGGGATTACAATCCCACATGCTCCACTGATATCCTTGATGACTGTCATGATGTTAGGGAATGTCCTCGAGCTCATTGGGCAGACTCACTCTAACTGACTTGTGAGAAGACATGGACAATTTCCACAGGATGGGCAAACATTGATAAATTACGATTTGTGTTTTTACAGGGAATATTCAAATTTATAAGAACATTGATTCATTTGAGTATTTTTTTCAAACAGAGTTTTTCAAGAAGTTTTTAGTCTTGGGTTTATTGCACATTGTATTATGGAGTTTATTGTCCCTTAATTATTTACTTATCTCTTCAGATTCACTGTTTAAGTTTTCTATTTTATGAGTATTTTATTCTATTTTAATGAAAAGATATTTTGTCCATGAATGCTTTATATTATAGTGTGGCATCTGAAAGTATGAGTTGACACTCATTTATCTTTTACTTTTAGTAATGGTTCTTCATTAGATTCTAAACTTATTTTCATTTTAAATTGATTTTGTTATTATTTTGTTTGTATGAAAAAGTATCCTTGAGCAGTTTGATTAGCACAGCATTAAACTATAAATTAATTTGGGGATTATTATTTTTATTATTACTAGAAGAACTCAAACTTTAGTAATGAATACAACTCCAATTATTTAAATCTGCCTTCATTTCTCTGAAAAGTGTATTAACATATTTTTATATCTTTAACATCTTTTTGTAGATTAGTTCCAAGATATTTTATGCATTTCATAGTAATTTGAATGGATCTCTTCCTATCGTTTCCCCTTGGTTTTTATTGTTTTTATATACAATTGCTGACCACTTTGGGTTTTTTTTTAAAAGCATCTTTATACTTTCAAGAAAGTATTGATTATTTCAGTTCATTTTTTGTGGTTTTCTAAGTAAATTATTATCTTGTAAGCATATGAGGATAATATCCCTTCTGTTTCTCTATGTTTATGCTTTAACTTTCTTTTTTTTCTTCCTTATTGTTATAACTAGAATCTATAGAACTGTATTATATATCATATTGTTATGTAACAGTGTAATGGGGATTCATCACAAGACTAGATCACCTAAAATGCCATAATCCTTGTGGAAGATGCTAGGAGACCTGCTTCTTTTGTGACAACATTTTTTTCTAAACACTTATATGTGTTAAGGGTTAGACAAAGGGGGTTAAGTGACTTGCCCAGGGTCACACAGCTAGGAAGTGTCTGAGGCCAGATTTGAACCTGAATTTTAAGAATAATCTGTGTAGCATAGTTATTAATTGCTGTTCAGCACTTGATAGAATGCACCTATACATTTGTCTGGACCAGAGACTTTTTTCTTTTCTAATCTCATTATGTTCAATTTAATTTAAATTTAGGAGGCTTTTTTCTAGGAGGATATTTTATATTTTTTAATATAACCATTCATTTCCTATAAATTTTCAATCATTTTATCATGCCAAACATGTAGTTGGTAGATTTTAATAATTCTTTGCATTTCTTCTCAGTTCTGAATTTGTTCACTTTTATTTTAGGAATTCAATTTTTCTTGAACTTCTGGTTCATTTTTTCTTTTAGGAATTCAATTTCCTTCTCTTATTTTTTGGATCAGTTAAGCTAAAATTTATTGATTCATTAGTCTTTCCAAAGAAATGACTTTTAGCATTGTTTATCCAAGTATCATAGAATTATGAGCTAAAAGAAACTTTATAGATTATTTAGTCCTTTGTTAGAAGTGATATCCCAAACCTCATCTTATTACAAATTGGACCATTTTTTTCCTTTAAAACTCATCATAACTATCTTTGAGATTATATTGCCTTAGGGGTCTAAAAGCTCAAACTGTTGAAATTATTTCCTGATCACCAAAAAACAAAATATCCACCAAGAGCTTTAGAGGCTCCTTGATTCTTGGTGGAGTATAATGGACAACTCAAGCAAGGGAGTTTATTCAGCTGAATCAATTTAGAACATCCTCATAAGTTTCTTTCTTCTGCTATGCCCAAGCAAATTTTCTCTTGTTAACCCTTAGGGTAACCTATGAATGTCTCATTATATTCCATATCAAGCCTCAAATAACAAATTCATCAATAGCATCCTTCCTTCAAAAATAATTTCATATGTATCTTTTTTTGAGGTATGGGCACTAATACTCAGAAAAAGTCACAAAAGCAGGTGAGAGAAAAAGCCAGCATTCTAAAGTAGGTTCCATTGATTCAAATTCAAGATTCTTTTTACTATAGCTCTCTCTCTCTCTCTCTCTCTCTCTCTCTCTCTCTCTCTATATATATATATATATATATACATATATACATATATATTTATTTACTATATTTATTATATATACCATATTTATATACTATATTTATAAACTATATTTACTATTTATATAGATCATTAAAATTAGTTGTTAATTACCCTTCAAACAACCAGAGCTTTTTGGGTTCCTTAAGTATTCAGGAGTATTTTTCAGAACATGTATACTACAGCTGAAAAACATAGTTTTAGTCAAAGTCATACACTTTTTGGTTTATAATGTCCTTTTAATCATTTCACATTTCCTTCGCTCATTACCTTATGATGAAGATTTTCCTCTATGGGAAAATTAAAAACATTTCCAAAAGACCTGGCAATGAATATGATAATTCTATAGCCTTTAAGTATATTGCCTGTTACCTATGATCTCTTAATTCCCTAATACAATTTGTTTTTCTTTAACCTAATCCTTCTTGACTTCTCTTTAATGTTTGAGGTCTGCTTTCTTTCTGCACATTCTCTCCTCTCTGTGTTTTCATGACATTCCAATGTTCCCTATTGGTTCTTTTCCTATCTATCTGACTACTTCTCAGTTCCCTTTGCTGGATCAGCATCCATGATGAATCCCTTGACTGTGGGGTTGCCTTATCCTATAGTCTCTTCTTTTTCACTCTTTTATAAATCTATATTATAAATCTATCAACTCCTATGGGTTCTATATTGATGAGTATTAGATCAATATGTCCTAAGCCAGCAATGGGCAAACTTTTAAAGAGGGGGCCAAAGGAAAGGAAATGCTCATCTCTGTCTGTTTCTAAGGCAATTCTTTTGAAGTTTCATTGTATTGTATTCTACTCATTGTATTTGTCAGATTAGGAATAATGTCTCAGGGCTGATTAGAACATTTCAGGGGGCCACAACTGGCCCGCAGGCTGTAGTTTGCCCATCACTGTCCGAAACTATACCCCGTCCTTAGCTCCAATTATATGTCACCAAGCAATGCAAAAATTAGCTGGATATTCTATAGATGTGTCAAAATCATCATGTCCAGAACAAAAGTCATCTTTCTCCCCTTTCCAAACTTTCCTTTTTTGGGAGAGGTTACCACTAACCTTCTAGATGCCCACATCCTTACATTTGTTCTCATTTCTTATATGCACTCACCTCACCTCACATATTCAATCATTTGCAAAATGTTGTTATAATTTTACCTCAAAGCATCTCACCTCAGTCCTCTTCTTTCCTTTTACATAGTTTTCTTGTTAATTCCTATCTTCAATACTTCTTAAATAAACTACTGCAATAGCCTCTTAACTGATATTCTTGCCTTGAGGCTTTTCCCTCTGCAATCTATTCTTAGCACAGCTGCCAAAGGGATCTTCCTAAAATACAGATCTGAATGGGCCATCATTATGGTGGTGGTGCATTCTTTTTTTATTTGAGTGACTCTTCAGGACACAAATGGAGTTTTCTAGGCAAAGATATTAGAGTTATTTGCCATTTTCTTCTTCAGTTCACTGTATAGATGAAGACACTGAGGCAAAAAGGGTTAAATGACTTCCCCAGGGTCACATAGGTACTAAATGTCTGAGACTAGATTTGAACCCAGGAAGATAAATCTCCATCACTCCAGGCTGGCTGCTCTATGCATTACTCTTCTGGTTCTTTTTCTTTCAATCTATTTCTCAGTTCTCTTTGATGGACCAGTATACATACCTTAACTGTGGGTGTGCCCTAAGGCTCTGTCCTAAAGTCTTTACTCCTTTTTCTTTCTTTTATAAACCTCATCAGCTCCTGTTGGTTCAGTTATCATTTATATCTGGCCATCTACAGCTGCCCATACCTGACTAGGAGATTGCACTACTCAAACAACTACAGTTCCCCATTGATTCCAGTATCAACTACAACTCCTCTATCTGTCATTTAAATTCCTGCTTAACTTGTCTCCATTTATCTTTTCAAACTTATTATAAATTACTCCCTCTTCATGAACATTATTACATTCTAGGAAAACTGTCCTTGAGATTCCTTATGCATGATATTCCATTGTTAGTTTTCTAGGTCTTTGAATAACCCTTCCCTAAACCTTAAATGCAGTTTCTCCTCATCTCTAGCTGCTACAATCCATAATTTCTTTCCAAGATAAATTTAAATTAAGGCCTTCCTTAATGTGGCAGTAAGGTGGTACAGTGGATAGAGCACTGGGCCAGAAATTAGGATTATTTGGGTTTAAATCTGTTCTCAGAGTCTTATTACCTGTGTGACTCTGGACAAGTCATGGTCTAAGTTTCTTCAGCTATTAAATGAGAATGTGAACAGCACATACTTCCTAGGGTTGTTGCAAGGATGAAATGAAATAATATTTTTAATGTGCTTATCATAGTTCTGACACATATTAGGTAATCACATAAATGCTTGTTTTCTTACTGTCTGATTCTGACAAGAGTCCTCTTAAAATGACTTTATATTGATTTTGGACATATTTTGCCTATTTTTATATGTAGGCATGTTGTTTCCTCCAAAAGAACATGTCTTCCTCATAGACACATACCATTTCATTTTTGTTTTTTACTTTCAGTCCTTAGCACATAAAATTTTTTTCCAATTCTTTATTGCATCTGAAATGACAAACATCGTCAGAGGAAATATGTGGATATCATATTTCCACTTAGCTACCAAGAATGAGCTTTTATTTAACAGTAGATATCTATAGCATAATGAACATGCATCTGTTACTTTTGACCTGTGAAGAAAAATTTTTGATAGTCAAATAAATGGTCTGTAGATGCAGGGGGAAAGGAAAAATAATTTACTGCTACAGTACAGTAATAATAGCCTCCTTGAGGGATATCAGGCTAAAAATAACTTATTGAAACTGCCCTCGATTTCCAAAGACATTTCTGAGTTGTATTTAGAACATAGCTGTTGATTACAAAGTATGATTTGAGAAGGCAAAAGAGACCAATTTTCTTGCAAACAAATTAAGAAGTATGTCATCACTGAAAATCAAAAGCGTTGGGATTTTAAGAAATAATTCAGGGACCTGTTTAAATCAGAATTCTTCTCACACACTATTGCTTGATCACCATATGACTTTCACTCAATTTCATCAGATAGAAGGTTTTTAAGTCAGTGTCCTGGTCTTCCCATTAAACTTAGGTAGAAGTCTGAAGAACACTGAATCCTTCAGTAAATTTCCAAAATTTGAATGAATCTTTTTTTAAACACCATTTTGCTTCAACAATTCATTTCCCTTAATAGAGTGTGGATTTGAATTACCTTGAAATGGGTTCTTGGATGCTAAAGCCTGACAGAGGCTTTATATATATATATGTGTGTGTGTGTGTGTGTGTGTGTATGTATGTATGTATGTATGATCAACTTTGATCAAGATGGGGCATCTTTCTGTGCCTGAGACTCCATATCTATAATAAATTAGAATATATTCTTTTGATACTTTGATCAGTATTTTCACATGTCAGGTGTTTTGTTATTTTTCAGTTATGTCCTATTCTTTGTGACCCAATTTGAGATTTTCTTAACCATGAAACTAAAGTGATTTGCCATTTCTTTCTCCAGCCCATTTTACAGATAAGAAAACTGAGGTAAACAGGGTTAAATGACTTGCCCAAGGACACACAGCTAGTAAATGTCAAAGGCCAGGTTTGAACTCAGGAAAATGAATCTTCCTGAAACCAGGACTGGTACTTTATCCACTGCACCAGCTAATTGCTAGTCTCCTCTAAAGTTATACCTCCTTTATAACTTTGACTCTTATTGGATTCAGAATGTTGATTTTCTATTAATCTCTTTAATAGTGACATATTTTAAAGTTACTTCATTGTTTACAAAGCATTATCTCAAAGGAATATAATAATCCCTCTGTTCATTCCTTCAAAAAACATTCATTGGGTTCTTATTTTGTGATAATTTCTTGAAAGATAAAAGCAAAAGCAAAACAATACCTGCCCAGAGGTGCTTATGGTCTAATGCAGTGGTTCCCAAACTTTTTTGGCCTACTGCCCCCTTTCCAGAAAAAATATTACTTAGCCCACTGGAAATTAATTTTTTTTTTAATTTTAATAGCAATTAATAGGAAAGATAAATGCACCTGTGGCCATCACCGCTTCCCTGGATCGCTGCAGCACCCACCAGGGGGCGGTAGCGCCCACTTTGGGAATCACTGGATGAAAAGAGAGCCATTACTTCCTGATAGATCCTAAGGGTTTTAAGAATTTCATTGAGCAATGCATTAATTGGAATGGGTTAAAACTTGGGCTGGAGGGATAATTTTGGAGACTTATTTCTGGAGTTTAAAGTCACAATGCCTTAAACTAAGGTAGTGGGCCTCTGAGTGGAAGATGGATGTGAGGAAGCACTGGCAAAACAGCACTTACAGATATATGAGAGAGGGGAGTAGTACCTTATTATTTCCATTTTATAGATGAGGTTACTGAGACTCAAATAAATTGATGACATGCAAAGTTAAATAACTAGGAAATGACAGTCAAAATTCAAACAAAAGTCTACCTTTTTATTTTGTATTCTTATATGTCATATTGTTTCATAAAATGAAACTATGTAGATGGGCTACTTAACATGGTTCAAAGATTCATAGGTTCATAGGATTTAGAGCTAGAAGAAACTTAAGGGATATTTTGAGAGATTGAAAAACTTTAGCTCCAGTAAGACCAAATTCACAAAGCTAGTGAATAGAAGAGGTAGGACTCAGACTCACATTTTTTTTCATCTTCAACATCAGCATACTTTTTCCCCATGATATTCCAGGCAACATGTCAAAGTGGATCCTTTATAATAACAGTTTTCTAAACTTATAATCATTTGCAAAAATATCACAGAGTTCTATGTAGGAATTTTGTGCTGATAGGGTCAGAGAAGAGAGATATAAAAAATTATGAAGAAGATACATCTCTTTTGTCCTTTTTCCACTAATGTCAGAAGAGGTACTAATTAATAAATCTTCATCAGTCCAGCTTGATTAGCTTTAACTGGTGATTATAACAATGCTAGCTGGCCAGAATGACAGGGACATAGAAGGAGTCCACTAAAATGGAGGGATTCCTCTTCTCACATTCATCTTCTTGCCACTGCTTTAACAAGGGTCATAAGGAAGTAATCTGGGCATATACAGTAGCCATTACTACTTCTGAAACACTGCACTCTATTATAGTTAATCATTGCTTAATTTTTTTGCTATCTTGTAAATAATGTGGAAATAAAAGGGTACATCGAATTGGTGTCCTGATGGGGTGATGAATCAGTATGGTTATTACTTTGGATACGTCTTCAGATAAATAATAACCATTGACATAATATTAATAATTTCATCATCCCTATTTAATATAGATATTTAAAGTTCATGAAATAACTTAATCATAATATTGTCAGATATGTATTGCAAATATTATTGCCCCATTTGATAGATGGATAAATCAACGCTCAGAGTATTAAAACTTATTTTTACTTTCCTGGGATCTTGTAGACATAATATCTGGTTGAAGATAATAAACAAGTTGTCATTTTTAGTTCTTTTTGTCTTGGGAATGAGACAGGAAGATAGAAAGTATTGGAACATATCTGGAACCCAGATTAAAGTATTGAGTCCTCTTCTTTCTACCATATTGTCATACCTGTAAAGATGACAAAATGATGCCAGTTGTTTGAAAGGATAACCAGGGCTAGGATGAAAATGAATAAATTACATGCTTAACTGTGTTTTAGAATATCCTTCTCTGTTGTAATAAGTGAGGATGTGTGTATACAGTATAAAAGATATAAATTTCCCCTCTGTTTTTGTCTTTTTCCCTCAAAGAAGGAATTGTTCCTCAGTGTTCCTTGAGGTAACAAATTCAGAATCCTAACTTCCTAGAATGTTATTAAAATTCATTTTCAAGATAGCTGGTGAACAATTCAAATTTTTTCTCTGATTTCTCTTTACTTGAACACTAGCCTCAGGGACACATTGCGTGGTTTCAAAATTTAAGAAAAGGCATATCATAAATAGCATTTAAGGATGGAATACAGATTGAAAATTTCTCCTTTTCCCATTTGTCTTTTCATTTTTGCTAAATGTTCTGACTTCTTGTTCTCAAAATTTCTACTTTTGATAGACATCTTTCTGTCATGTTGTGTTCATGAAAAATATCTGATTTTTAACCACAAAATATTTTTCTTATTGCCTCATGGTGAAAATTGATATTCTTATTCGAAAGCTGACTCCCCTGAGAATCTTCAAGACAGATCTATCCCTATATTTAATCAAGGTTCATCAAGAACTATTAGCCTTGAATGGTTTGTTGCTTTTCCTCTCCTGACTTTCCTTTATTGAGTTTTCAACAGTATTATAAACACTTTCCCTCCCCCATTCCATTAGCCACACAATTCCATCTTCAATTATCGTGAATATCTGATAGAAGTAATACTTTTTGCTACCTATTCTCCCCAGTTCCTCTGGCCCAGATGAGAAAAAAACCAAATATATATTTACACTTTATCCCAGATTAACATATATATATGTACATATATAAATAAAAAGTTGTATTGATTATTTTTATTTACATTCTTACATATATATTACATACATAGATACATTTATATATACACATCTTATTTGATTTCATTCTTTGCCATAACAAGTCTTACTACAAATACTTTTCTGCATATGGGTTCTTTCTCTTTGTCTTTTACGTTTTTTGGAATATATACCTAGAAGTAGTCTTGTTGGATCAAAAGGTGTGCACAGTTGAGTGACTTTTTTTTAACAGAATTGAGAATTGCTTTCCAGAATAGTTCAAAAATTAATACAACAAATATTGCATAGATGTGCCTGTGTGTCTGTGTGCCTACATCCCTTCCAATAATTGTCTTTTTTCCAATCTTTGCCAGTATTAATTATATTAAGGTTGAACTCCATGTATTTCAATTTATGTTGTTATTATTAGTGATGTTTAGCTTTTTTTACTTATTAGTGCTGACAGTTCTCCTTTCTCCTTTTTTTATAATTCCCATTTTATTCATGTTTAATGCTATTTTCCCAATTACATGTAATAATAATTTCCAACATGTTTTCCAAAACTATAAAATCCAAATTTTCTTCCTCCTTTCTTTCCCTCCTCACTCCCTGAGATGGCAAGTAACTTATTATAGGTTATGTGTGTATAATCCTGCAAACTTTATTTCTGTATTTGTCCTCATTGCAAAAGAATATTCATGTAAAACCAAAACACAAAAATTTGTATTTTTCTAATTAATAATGACAGTTTTTATATAATCAGATATAACTTTGATTTCTTCATCTAAAAACTGTTCATATTTTTGACATCTGTCAGTTGGAGAGTGACCCATATTACTATATATTTTACAAAGTTCTTTACATATACTTATATTTAGATATGAGAGCTCCGTTGAAGAAACTGTTCATAAAAATTTCCCTACTTTATTGCTTTCCTTCTAATGCTGGCTATATTAGTTTTATTTTACAAAATTTTTTATTTAATATATCCAAAATTATTCATTATACAACTCAGAATACTTTCTATATCTTGTTTATTTATAAATTCTCCTATTAACCTGATAGGCAATGTCCTGTTCTTCTTATTTGCTCATGTTATCTCTATGTCTCTGTCGTGTATCCATTTTGATCTTATCTTGGTAAATGGTATAAGATACTGGTCTATGTCTAATTTCTTCCAGACTGCTTTCCAGTTTTCCCAACAATTTTTTATCAAATAATGAATTCTTGTCCCAAAAATTTGATTTTAGATTTAAGTTTGGAAGTTACGTTAGAGGATTTTGAATCCAGTGCCCTCATGAAAGGGTGAAATTGAATGATGAATAATGGGAAATTGAAACCTAGAGAAGTTTATTGTCTTGCCCAGGATCACATAGTAAGTGTCTGAGATAGAACTGGTACTCAGGTCTTTCTGACTCCATATCCAGTGCTCTATCCACTATGCAATAGTTATTGCCTTTTTTTCCTTCTAACCCATAGGTTTCTTCATTACATTTAGAGTTATAGGACTTCTGCCAGTGCCAGGTTCTTCCCTCTTCAGCATCCTTGAAGGAATAGGAAGATCATGATTTTTCTGACCTTCCTTTTGCCTATCGTTGATCCAGTTGCAGTTCTTGAGTTGAGAAGCTGGGACATAATCCTCATCCTAATCCTTGACTGCTACCTTTCTTACCTGTGGCACAAATGGGGTGTTGGACTTCAACCTATTTCTATCTTCTCCTTGAACATTCCTTATTTAGAAGTTGACTCCATCCCCTGCTGGGTTTTTTTCAGACTCTAATCAGATGTTCAAAATCTTGTTTTTTACAGACTTAGTTTGTAACTTTCCTTGTTTCCTGTTATTACTTTGAAAAGAGCCCTAGTTTAAAGCATTTTGAGCACCCTGGGCCTTCTCTTTCTCCTAAGTGATCAATTGGAGTCTAGCTTTGTCACTCATGACGCCTCATGGGCAGGGGTCAAGTTTGTATTGACTTCAGAGCCAGTTACTGATTTTCACCTCGCCTAGTGGTTTCTTTTTTCAAAGTGGAAATCCTTCATGATGCCTTTTTATGATCTGTAGACCAACTGGAGGCTCTCATTGCTATTTCTCTTTGATTGTATCATTTTTATTTCCAGTGTCATTTAAATATTTGCTGGTGTTTATGATAGGGTTGGACTCCTCCAGAACTTTTCATGGCCTTTTCATTTTGACCAGAAGTTGCCATCATTTAAAAAAACAATATTTTTTGAATTGGCTTCCCTTTCTTTTTTCTCTCTTGCAGGTAGAAGCCAACTTTCCTTGAAATTGAAACATTTTCTAGTGGTTTAATTGCTATTTTGGACTCATCAAAGTCCTGAACACCCAAAGATTCTTGGTGTGTCTCACTTTCTTCCTTTCTCTTTTCAATTATATTCTTTTGGTTTTATCTCTTTGGCACATTCTGCCTCCAAACCACTCAAAAACATAAGCCTTCAGTCTTTCATTATTCATTTTCAATCTGCCATAGATCACTTCACCAGAGGCCTCCCTTCATCTGTCTTTTACTGCTGAAATGTGTGCTCGGTATTCCTTCATATGGCTCTCACAATTCATTCTTCACTTAAATGAGACAAAAGTACAACTTATGTCTTTCATCTTAAAAAGACAAGATGGCATTCTATTTGCTCTTCTAGTGCTTGCCATCTGAAATAGCTGATCCTGCATATGGGTGGGTGCCTTATAGGAAAAGCAGATTTAAGTTCTCAAATGAAAACATATAAGATTTTTTGGCCCAGTTTGGCTAGCACAATGTAGAATAGTTAAAGAGTCTCCAGTTGTCCATATGCTGGGAATGTTAGCTTGCCCAAAGATATAATTGATCATGTGTTTTGCCCACTTCATTGGTCCATCTGCTCCTTGGTCACTGCTTGCCTCATCAATTCAGTTGTGTAAGGAAGAATAGATATATTTTATCAATCAGGTTAGCATCTTATACTGGAAAAACAGCTAAGAAGGCCTACTTCAAATAACAGGTCTGATATGTGTTAGTTTTTCAGTCATGAGCCATACATTCATTTAACTTTTCAGAGTCTCAGTTTGCTTTTCTCATGTAAATCAGATAAATGTGACTTGGATAAATCAGAAACTTACTTGATTTCATAAAGTAGATCTGTTATGGTTAAAACAACATGACACTAAAATTCCCTAGAATTAAAAATGGGAAGTAATCAGTAGCTAAATATTGTAGCCATGTTCCATAAAATACGGTTGCTCCTAGAGGGGACACCAGTGTAGTTTGAATGTTAATAACCTACATTAACATAGAATCATAGAGTTAGAACTAGATCAGAATTTAGAAGCCACTTAATCACTAATAGTAGCTGGAATTTATATAGAGATTTAAAGTTTACAAAGCATTTTAGCTATATTATCACATTTGATCCTCCCAATATCCTTGGCAGATCAGTGCTATTATTATCCCCATTTTATAGATAAGAAAACTGAAACAGAGAGAAGTTAAATAATTTGCCTAGTCATATAGCTAGTGAGTATTTAAAGCAGGATTTAAATTCAGTTGTTCCTAAGACCAAATCCAGAACTCTATCCATTGTGCCATCTAGCAGCCGCTAATTCAAAACCATTTAGGTCAAGTCTTTCCTTCCATTTTACAAATGAGGAAACCAAAGCTCAGGGAGATGACAAAATTTACACCAATTGAAAATGCCATTGATTGAGTCTCAAAAACAAACTTTTTGACTCTAATCTAGTGCATGCCTTAATGTTCACAAAATAATTTCCTCACAACTCTAATATAATCATTGTTATAATCATAAAAATAGCTAGCATTAATATAGAGGTTTATAGTTTGCAAAATTCTTTACAAATATTTTTTCATCTATTCTTTACAACAATGATGGGAGGTAGGTGTTACTATTATGCCTATTTTATAGATAAGGAAACTGAGGCTGCCTGGCTACATCATGTGCATAAAATCACCTAGCTAAGGAGTGAGTCCGTATTTTGCTCACATCAGAAATTAACTATTTGGTTTAGCTACAGTGTTTAGCTGTGTTGGAATCCTTGAGTTTGCATGAAGTAATTTAGATGAGCATTGGAAAAGCAAGCAGATATATGTATACCCAGATCAGACAGAATTTTAGTTAGTATGGGAAACCTTGTTTCCAAATCAACCAACATAATCAACAGAAAGAAGTCTTCAATCCTTTTTCAAATTATTTAACTAAATATATTTCACCACTGTACTTTAGGGCCCAGAAAATTACCTCTTGGAGTCAATTTTTAAGCTAAAATATGTTTTTTCTGCAAATTATAAACATAGCTTAGATATCATTGTTTCCGGGTCTAAGTTGCTTTCATGAAATGCAATAAGCTTAGCTTTAATTAGGTGAAATAAGGCATTTCTGGATCAATGATATACGCACATTTAAAATTCATAAGGAGTTGTATTGGTGCTAATTCGTTAAATTGTCATGGAAATTTCCTACATCTGCAACAGTGTTTTTTATTTTAGTTTGGATAAGACTCCTTCTGTAAACCAATTTTCTCTTCCTATTGTTCCACTCTCTCAGCCCTGAATCCTAGAAATCTTTCCCCTCCTTCCCCCCAAAGGATTTCCCTAATACTAGGGTTATTCAAACCTTAGCAGTGCTGGGGTTAATAGTATGAGACTATTTCTGAGCCACACACATTTGTAATCCATCTTCACACTGGATTATTTCCTCTTGAGTAGTTTTTCCACTATGGTTTTAAATTTTATTATTATTAATTAGTATGCCATCTTAAGTGACTCCTTCCCTTTAATCATTTTTATTGCTTTACTTTGACTTCCTGCCATGTGTTCTTATCTCTCTGGTTAACTGAATTAAAGAGACTTAAATTCTAAAGTTTTGGGCTCATAAGGCTTCTTATTGGGCTACCTCCTATCACCTTCTGCAAACGGTTTTTTCCTGGTCTCTGTTTTTCCTCCTGACAACTGCTAATGCCTTTTCTCACTAAGATTACCTCACACCACCCTCATATATGTATTCTTGATTACATATTGTCTCTTGCACTACATGTGGCTTTTTTGAGGGTAAGAAGTATGTTTTGATACCCTCAGACTTTAGAATATGATCTGGCATATTAAAAGGGCTTAATAAATGGAGTTGTCAATTGACTGACCCACATGTCACCTTTTTTTCCTCTTGCTTGAAAAATAGCAGGATATGTTTATACTTCTCATTCTCACTTTTCCTTTAGGGTAAAACACAGAAATTTGGGGATTTTTGCAAATTCACAATTCCTTTTATTGTCTTTGAAAGCATCTCTTATCAGGTGTAAGCAACATTAGACTATTTAATTTCTCTGTTTTGTTTTGTTTTATTTAGTGACCTCTCTTATTTCCTAATATTCCACCCACATTCTCCATAAAAAATATTATCCAATTCCTAATTCCTTAAAAAAGGCCTTAACTCCCACCTCAAGCAAAACTTGACTTCTTCAGGTGAGTCTTCAAGTCTAGAAATTTTGGTAAATTACCTTTTTTTAAAAAACAAAACAACAAAACCTTATTTTCCTTCCTTCTTAGAATCAGTACTATGTATTGGTTCCAAGGCAGAAGAGTGATAAGGGCTAGGGAATGAGGGTTAAATGACTTGCCCAAGGTCACACAGCTAGGAAGTATCTAATGACAAATTTGAACCCAGGACCTCTGGTATCCAGGCTCTTACTCTACTGAGCTACTCAGCTGACCCCAATTAGCTTTTTTTTTTTTTAAAAAAATGCAATTGGTGGCACTAGAATGCTATTGAGATAATAAGCCAGAGGGCATAGGAAGTACATTCCTCTCAGTCACAAGAAGTGGTGGTACTTGTTGAGGGATATCCCCTGCCCCGAGAAAGACTTTTAATAATGCTCATTTTTTTCCATGAAGGAGAATGGACTTTGTTGTCACAGAATAGCATATGGCTGTGGGATGGGGAGATGAGCTGGCATTTAGCTGCCAAGTGTGCACAAGGGCATTGAAAACACACACACAAATAAATGAGCAAAATGAACAGAAACAGTGTAGTTGGGGAAATGTTAGCTTGGCTGTTGAGGTAACAGCAGCTTGTTGCACAGTTGGGAAATAAAATATGTGCCCAATGTGCATAAACATGGCTTTTTAAAAAGCCAAAGTAAAAGAAGGAAGGATTTCTCCTTTTTTGGGATTGTCTTTTATTTTTCTTCCTTATTAATGTATACCTTTATTAAGTCTGGGTTAATTTAATGTGACTCTATAGTCAGTGCCCCCCTATGCTAATGTAATGGAATGAAAATTGGATGTGTCCCTTATGTGACTGGACAACAGGGGGTAGTGAACTGCTAAGCCTGCCCTTAGGCTGAACAAAGTATCCTTGCACAGAAAAATCTCTCATTTAACATAGCCAGGATCCCAAGACACAGAGTCTGCTCCTTTTCGTGAAATCTGGCAATTCAAATAGAAGTTCTTCCGTTGTACAGTGTGCCAGATAAATGAGGCAACCCCATCGTTCAAGAACACCAAATTGGGATTAGGAACCTTTCTTCTTGTTGCCAAAGCAGTTGTCTAGGGTGCGATACTGAAAAGGGTACATGCTGTCAGAAGAGATTTCAGTTTGGTTCCTTTGGGTAAATAGATTGCTGTCCTTTTGGGATGTGGTAAGGAAATTAATTTTTGTCCATTGTCCCAAATAACACGTGGGGATTAATGAAGTCAGTGATGGCAGGGATAGCACTCCAGCTGCTGAGAGTTGGAAGGAACCTTAGAGGTCATTGAATCTAACGCTCTCATTTTACAGATGAAGAAAATGAGGTCCAAAGAAAAGAAACGACTTGCCCTTGGTCCCACTATTAGCAAATATCCGCAGTAGATATTGAATCTAAGTCTTCTTGATTTGAATCCCGACTCTACCCATTACACAGCACTACCCGAAAGGTAAAACTACTGATTAAGGAGGGTATTATGATGATCCAGATGACTGGACTTGGGATGAATCAGGGGAATGGGTTGGTCAGTTCACTGCCAAAATTAATACATTTACCCAAGGCTTCCTCACCCAAGAGGTATGACGCAATGGAATAGAAGTGGAGTAGAAAAATGAGTTTATGAGTTAGCAAGCATGAAATGCAAAGCTACTTTTGCTTGATTCTGATCTGTTCAGGGATTATAAAAGTCAGTTTTTAATGAAGTATTGGGATAGCAGGGACAGCAAGAAACAAAGTCCAAAGTCAGAGTAGAGTTAAAAAAACCAAAAAACCAAAGACTGCTCAAATAGATTTAAGCTTTAAGCTAAGAGAGTTCATGCACCATTTATCATTCTCAATGAAGTAAGTGAACTTTTACGTCCTCATGTGTGATGCTGACCCCGCCTTCCTTGTTTAACAGAGCAATTTTTGGCTGTAGACATTTGGCAAGTTAGCATTTTTGATAGGTCCTCCTAATAGATGGTGACAAATTTTAGTGAATGAACCAAAAGAGAAAGGAGGCACATTTTTCTAAGTCAGTTTGATTGATGAGTCAGAAGAAACCAAATAACTTGTTGGAATAGACTTTTGGGGGATGTAAAAGAAGATTGTTGGTATTCCCAGTCTCTAATTCTTACAATGCTTCCCACTTCTAACATATTCTAGGTATGAAGCCAGTAGATATAGTGTTGGACCCAAAGTCAGCAAGATCTGGGTTCAGATCCTGACTTACAGGCTCACTATGTGACTCTTGGTGAGTCACAACCTCTGCTTGCTTCAGTATCCTCATCTGAAAAATGGTGATGATAATAGCACTAACTTTGCAGGGTTATAGTGAAGATCAAATGAGATAAATGTGTATAGTGCTTTGCAAACCTTAAAAAAGCCTTATAAATAAATGCTAGCTCCTATTCCTAAATGGGTTTTCTAGTGACTCATTTTTTCTAATTTTTTATTTCTTTGTAATTGCCATTGTCCTTTACAAAGGTGCTTATGACCATGGGTGGGAGACTTCAGGGAAAGAACAGGTTGTGCCTTGCTCTGTTTGCTACATTGAGGACATGGGTCGTTAGGAGTTATGCAATTTTTGCAGAGTATATCACTTCTTCACAATGTAATCGAAGTCCCAAGATCATCCATTCTCTTAGTGAGGAAAAGGTTTCATGTGTGAGAAATAAATAAATTTACAAACTCTAAGAAATTAAGGTTTCCAGGGAGAGCCAAGCTACTCTACCCCTCTGAGCGGTTGGGGCTCTGACTTACTCCCATCAATCGTCCATCCCCAAGTTTTATTTTTCATCATTCTCAATGATCCAATGTTACCCAGCAACTTTCCTCAGCACTGTGATATCCTTTTTCCTAGAATCACCCCCACCTCAATTTCCATGGGGCATAAACTATCCCCTCTCCTGTCTTGCTTGCATTTTCATTTGGACTTCTATTCAGTTGTTTTCCTTCCTCATACCTCATTTGTTTTTGCCCCCAGCAAAAGGGATACTCGGTAATAATTCTGGTTACACAAAAGTTTCATCTCAAATGCTTCCCCTGAAAGCCTAAATATCCTTTAGCCGGAGTCAAAGCCTTTCACCTCATAATTCTAAATAAGGCTTAAATGCCGTCGCTTCTGGGAGAAGTACCACATACATATATATAAAGTGTGATTGACTGATTTTGGATTCTTTCCCAATAGCAAATTGTTGTGGAGGTAAAGCCTAGAGAGAACTCTAGCTCATTTAGTGGATGAAAGCCAGACGAGGAGGAGAGTGTTAGAATTAGAAACAAAAAGTTAAGGACTCCTTAAAATGTACTTTTTTCAGACTTTTGCCTAGTCAGGCTCCTGACTAATATGCCTCCTTACAGAGGCTAGTTTGTTAGTCATTGCCATTTCTTAACAGTCTACACTTGCCCAAAGCTATGTTTTGAACTTTTTTGTTTTGTTTTGTTTTTTGTTAATCCATTCCTGGCTTATTCCCTTAACAACATCTCATTGATTTCTGTAGGTGTCTTGCCTTATTCATCCTCCATGAGTGCTAGCTCTAGGGAAGACAAGTTCAGTAAACATGATTCCAATCTTCATGTCATGGTTGCTTCCTAGATACTTTTCTCTTAACATCTGATTTGTAACATGTAGATGGCCATGGTGGATCTGCCTAGTAAATATGTGTAATAATTAGTTGGACAAAGTAATAATATAAAAATGTCTTTAAATGTCTAATTAGATTTTGGCATTTGATGTCATGTTGAGGCTGGAATGAAATGAGTACCCCAAAGTACTCCAGTATCTGTTGGCATTCGTTTCTTGTATCATGGATCAGAGTAGCAGAATAAGGGCCAACTTCCCATTTTAGCTTTAACAAAGTCATGAGGGAGAGAACATAGAACACTAGAACAAACAAGGGCTTGGATTCAGAATATCTGGGTTCAAATACTGGTTTTACTCTATTCTTAAGCAAATTACTTCATTTCCCTGATCCATACTTTTCTTATCTGTAAAGTGAGAAGATTAAACCAGATCATTTCAAAGGATAAATAAATCTTATTCTAAGGACATTGGTTGTGGTTATGAACTATAGAGTTGGATGGCCATTACTCACCTTACCTCATTCTTCTTGCTTCTTGGAGATCAACCATTCTCAGGCATTAACTGTCCCTATTAGTTGTGAGATCTTTAAGTGTGTGACCATTTCTTTGGCACTATCCTTTTCTCTCATCCCATTTTCCTCTGAAGGACTTAATAAGATACTTGATTAGAAAAAAATAGCTTACTTTTTAGCCTAGGAGAAATAAGATGACTCTAAGACCCTCAAAGAGCTTGCATTTTACTTCTATAAAGGGAAACCATTAAGAACTGGCTGTTAAAGATGATTGACTCCATATCTGTGACTGATCCATACTTAAGTATTGGAAACTGTGTTTAGCAGAATTCACTGGGTGCACCATTGTATCACCATCATTTTCTTCTGCCTTTGGATTCTCCTTGACTTCCTGTAAAAAAGACCTCAGTTTGCCATAGCTTATCATTTTTGATTAATCTTTGGCACCTATGACCTCTTGGCTTGATTACTTCTCCATTGCTCTGGGGCCTAAATAGGAATCAATGTTGCAGAGAAAATGACCTTCTTTCAAAGAATCATAGAAATGGAGAGGACCTTAAAGGGGATTGATTTCATTTGCTTGATACCAAAAACATGGATTCTGATCCTAAAGTCATATGGAAAAGGTATTCAATTTGTTATATATCCACCAGGGGCAGAATTAGGATTAATATGTGTAGATTGCCAAGAGATAGATATTGGCTCTTATATACTCCTGACAATTAGTTGTAAAGCTGGTACTTAAATATTTTTAGTGACAAAGAATTCACTAACTTTTAAGGTAACCATACCGTTTTTGGATTGCTAGGAATTTTCTGCTTTTGGACCACACTGGCATGAATATTTCATTCAATAAAGATGACAACCCTAATGTATCTTCTCGTTGAATGTAATACTTGTCCATATTTTCCTTCACAAATCCTTAAAAGATAATACATTCAATACACTAAAGGCATTCCTTTTGTTCTTTTAGGACTACCTTCACATCGTCTGAGTTGCCCATTTATTTTCTCTTTCATTACATGCACAGTTCACTTTATTTTCTGGTTTTAAATATATGTTACACAATGCACTGTCTACCTTGAGGAGGTGGTACAAAAGCAATAGAGTTTTGGGCTTGGAGTCAATAAGATTTAAAGTTGGATCCCACCTGAACTACTTACTTGATATTGGTTTCTTTTCCTGAAAAATGGAAATCATGATAATACCAATTTCACAGGGTTATTTTGAGTATCAAGTGATAGGAAGTATAGATGTACAATATGTCAAGCTCTTTACAAATGTTAAAACACTAAATAATTGGTTATTGTTATTATTAATTATTGTATGTTTTTGAATGCATGTTGACAACATATTCCAATCTCTTAATGCCATCCAGAACCTTTCATTTTTTAACTCTTTATGTTATGTTGTTCTATTTGTTAAAAAAAAATAAAAGCAGAAATCATGTCTGGCTCCTAAATTTTCCCTTTTTCCCTTAAATATCTCCAATTCCTTTAACTGATCCTCATATGACTTGGCTTTGAATATACTTGTCATACTAGTCTCCCTCTTTTGTTTGTGTTCCACTCCTTTAATGTTCCTTCTAAAATGTGCTGCTGAGAACTGAACATCATATTTCCAGTGTGTTCTGACCAGGGCAGAGTACAATGCAGCTATCGCTTCCTCTGTTCTGGACACATGCTACTTTTAGTAGTACAGCATAGGATCCCTTTAGCTTTTTGGGTTGTCATGTCACACTAATGACACATCTTAAACTAGTAGTTCTCTTGAACCCTCATGTCTCTTTCCCATGACTTGCCACTTCAACTACATTTTGTACTTTTGTAGTTTATTTTAAAAGATATAAATGTAGAACTTTATGGTTATCTCTATATAGTTTCATCCTATTGGGTCTAATCTGATTATAAACCCTGACAAGATATTTTGGATCCCCAATCTGTGTTCTAACCTATACACCCCTTTCAATTTTATGTAGCTACCAGATTACATTAATTAATCAATATAACTTATTAAGCACCTACTATGTTCTTTGCTAAGCACTGATAAAAATGTCTTTATAAAGATCATGGATAAGTAATATAGAATACATGAATCAATACTCTCTAGTTTGAGCAATTTAATTAATTCCAAATCCACCTACTTTTGTTCATTTTTTCCCATATAGAAATATCAGAAATTTTGTCAGTCTTACCTGAAACACAGTTATACTATGTCTGGGACATTTTCCCGATCTATCATCTGACTCCATTATTAGTTTGGTTTTTTTTAAACTGTTACTTTCTAACTTAGAATCAGTTCTAAGTATCAGTTCCAAGGCAGAAAAAAAGTGGTAAGAGTTATGCAGTTAGGGTTAAGTGACTTGTCCAGGTTCACAATGCTAGGAAGTGTCTGAGACCAGATTTGAAAGCAGAATCTCCCATATCCAGACTATCTCTTTATCTACTAAGCACACCATTCTTGTTATGGAAGACTTCACAAAGGAAGAGGGTTTCAGGAATCTGTTCTTATTTCCCTCCAATTAGAGAAGACAGGAAGCTTAATAACTGGGAAAATTGGAAAAGAAAGACAAAAATTTGGAAGGATGGACCAAAAAAGGGAGTAGTGAAAATAATTATATCTCCTCCATAGAAAAGAAGGGAAAGATAAGGTAAGAGCAAACTATCAATTTTGTTTTCAAAGAAAAGTTGCCTTTGATGAAAAAATATTCTATAAAAAAAAGCTGAAGCAAAATTACAAATAGATATTAAGTAGGAAAATTGTTTTCTTTTTATATTTGGGTCATTTACACTAGCACAGAAAATTTAATTTTTTCACACACACACACACACACACACACACACACACACACATATATATAAAATTAGCCAAGGTATTGTATTTGGGGAGCAGGTAGGTAGCTCATTGGACAGAAAACCAGGTCTGGAGTTCAAAGGTCTTGGGTTAAAATATAGCCTCAGTTATTTCCTAGATGTTTAACCCTGGGAAAGTCATTTAACACTTGGTGCCAAGTCTTTGTGGCTCTTCTGTCTTGGAACCAATACAAAGTATTGATTCTAAGATAAAAGGTAAAGGGGTTTTTGTTGTTGTTGTTTTTAAGAGATTATATTATATTTGTTCTACCTGTGGTGGGATAGGAATTAGAACTGTGATTTTTTTGGTATAGGTAACTCCCAGATAAGGATAATTCCCCTATCAAGACAGGAAAGAAGCTTTTCTGCAATTTAAAGTCTTGGAGCATTTTTTAGAACATTGAGAGAGTAAGTGACTTTGTCCAGGATCATGCAGCTAGTATGTGTGAGATGTAGATTTACGTCTTGAAATCTGGTTGTGTGGCTGGGTCTCCCTCTACTCTGTCATACTGCCTTTCATATGAAGAAAGGCAGTTTTTTATTTTTTCAGTAAGTTACTTTGAAAAGAGATCTGTAGTGCACTGAAATATGGATATGCCCTTCACTAATACAGATTGCAGCTCTTCAGCATCTTAGTAAGTGATCTTCATGTGCTGAAGTAGTTAGAGGAAATCATCACCATATGGCCAGCCTTCTGGTGATGATCCTCTCTGAACTTAGCTTGGCTGGTCCTCAAATAACAGACACACAGTCTGTCACTACATTTGAATTTGAAACTTTCCTCCCTCATGGATGTCCCAAAGTTTTTGCTTGCTTTCCATGTAGAACATTTAAGAACTCAGAATTTTCTTTATTCTAGGAGAAGAGATTCAGATAATGTTAACTTTTAAATAAGTTCCATGGATAAATGTGAATTAATGTTACATTTCACAAATTAATTATAACATACTAAAAAGTATACATTTATTTTTAATTAATAATATTCTAGTTTCATATTGCCTTCATTTCCAAATATGTCAGACCCCCTTCCTACCCAGAGGGCCATCGCTCTGTGCAAGGAATAAAAAAGAAAAAGAAAAGAGAGCTAAGAGGTAAACTCACCAACATATCAGCTGAGCTTGGTAGTATATGCAGTATTCCATGTCCATAGTGTCTGACCTTTACAAGAAATGAAATGCTTCTATTGTCATGTTGTTTTCCATTTACATTGAAATAACTTTTTTTGGGGTTTCTTATTTAATTTTGCATCAGTTCTGACATCCTTTCATGCTTCTCTGTTTTATTTATTTTTGTTGTTTCTTGATATTTTGGGGTATAAATATACTTGTAGAATCTAGGGGTGAAAGGAATTATAAGAGTTTTTTTAAGAAATGTAATTCACCTGAATTTGGTTTTTTATTTAAATCCATCATTTAACCTAACTGGTAGTCCTTGCATTTGTTTAAAGTAGGCAAAAGAGAAGTAATCACAATCAATTGGTTGATTCTAAAGATTTGGAGCAAGGTAATTGAATAGACAATAATGTCATCCACAGAAATCTCGAAATTAGGAGGAGAGGAAGGGTGGCAGTAGAGGTGGTGGAGGAGACTTAATTAAAATGTTCAACTACCTCAGTTATGAAGTCTGCTCAGGGGATTTATCCTCTTCCCTCTCAATACTGCCCTACTCCCTCTAAAGTCAGCTCAGCATTTTCTCCTTTTAGGCTGTCCCTATTTCTTATCCTCACAGCTTACTAGAACAAACTGAAAATATTTTAGGAATCAAGAGATCACAGAAAGAGGAAAAAGAACCATATGTACAAAAATATTTATGGAAATTCTTGTTGTGGTAGCAAAGATTTGGAAACTAAGGGGATGTTCATCAATTGAGAAATGGCTGAATGAATTATAGCATATGAATGTGATAAAAGTGTATTTTGCTGCAAGAAATGATGAAGGGGGTTATTTTAGAAAATCCTAGGAAAACTTATGTGAACCAATGCAAAATGAAGTGAGCAGAGCCAGAAGAATGTATACAGTTAACAGCAATATTATAAAGATAATCAGCTTTGAAAGACTTAGTCACACTGATCAGCACAAAGACAACCACAAATCCAGAGTACACATGATGAAGCATACTATCCATCTCCAGGTAAAGAACTAATGGACTCAGTGAGTAGATTAAAGCAGGCTTCTTTTTTTCTTTCTTTCCTTTATTTGGTTCTTTCTTCCTTTTCTTCTTCATTTCTTTCTTTTTAACACCGATAATTCAGGAATTTGTTTTGTCTCACTGTGTATGTGTATGTGTGTGTATATGTGTATTTGTACTGGATTTTATTTTTCTTTCATTCTCAGTGGGTGGAGGAAGGTCAAAGGGGTGAAATAACTTGGAATTTAACATAAAATTTAGTTAAAATAAGAAAACCAGAAGAGTTTTAGATGGAAGAACACAAGGCTCATTTTGATCATTCCAAGTTTGAGATACTTTCTGGAAATGTAGTAGTTTGGAAGAATGGAGGTCAAAGAAGAGATTATGTATATACATAGGTCATCTCCAGTGATACATGAAAGCATGAGAGTAGATGAAATCATTATGGAAAAGTTTAGATATGGAAAAGAACAAGGAAAGTTATTGAAGTTTGGAAGATATCAATGTAATGGAAGAAAAAGAAGATAAACCAATAAGGAACATTTAGAATGAGAAATAGGATTTATATCAATAGAGAACGAAGTTACGGAAGCCAAAGGAGCAGAAGATTTTTGCAAATGAGGTGTTTTTAGGCAAAATCAATACTGAAAAAAAGTCAAGAAGTACAAAAGCTAAGAAAAAGCCAAAGGACTTGGAAAGTATGAGGTAGGTGACGATTCTAGGACAAACTGGGAAAAAGAATTATTTAGTGATAAGAGAAGCTATCTCCCTTTGGAAGGTGGTCTGCTGAAAATACTCATGTCAGTCATCATTCATTGATTATCCACTTAACTGTGTCTGTCCCTAAGATCATTTCCTCAGTGCTAGACAAGTTAGATTGTGTGTGTGTGTGTGTGTGTGTGTGTGTGTGTGTGTGTGTGTGTGTGTGTGTGTATCTGAACAGGAATCACCTCTATTTAGCTCCTTGGGATTTTCTGTCCTAGCTGGAGTATTATCTTAGGGCAAATGTCCTTGAGGAATTGTTTTTTTATAGATATTTTCCATTATTTCTGTGCTTTACTTTCTTTTTCATACATATTTCCCAGGTTTAGTTTTTAGATTTATGTACTCAGTTATTTCGAATATGAACACCCATATCCTGGCTCTCTTGTTTGTTCCTGGAGAGGAGTTCTTCAATATCTAATTAAGTAGCTATAATAAGTACCGTGAAAACTATTTTCTATCAAAGCTGCCACAAGACTCTTACTTGTACTCCTAAATATGGAGATGCTTGGCCTATTCCCACTGTGCTTTGTTGTCAGATGTCTTTTCTTTCCATACCCCTATAGTTTCCCTAGTTTCCCTTGTGAGAAAGGATACAAACCTAGCTCTGACTCCAGAGGTTCCTCTACTAATTTTTGCTGGCAACTTTCTGACCAAGACATTTTTGTCTAATTTCTTGTTAAAGAGAATTAATGAAAGTATATGAGAGTTATAAAAAAGATTATTCAATTAATTAATTAATTTAAACCTTTTCAGGTATTTGAGGGGAAAATTGTTAAAAAAGAGTTATGTAGATGCCTTTCTAATACGAGCTTATATATTTAGCATAGAGCTATCTGGGTGTTAAGAAATCAGTAAGTACTTACTAAGAACCTACTATGTGCCAAATAAATTGCCAAACTGAGGAAAATAAAAGTTGTGGCCTTTACAGAGTCACAAAATTAGGTGAGGCTGGATTTGAAATCAATTCTCCCAAATTCTAATACTTTCCACTATATCATACTAACTCAATGCTCATTTAGTGTTCGACAAAAATTATTGAGCCTCTACCACATGCAAAGAACTGTTATAGGTTGCATAATAGAAAGTAAATAAGAAAAAGTTCCTATCCTTCAGAATTCCCTGATCTAGTAAGGTAAGTAGGAATATGCAAAAATATAATTATGGAAGTCTGTGGTACTTACATAGTTAAAGTTGGCAGCATGCTTCATATACGTTATATCATTTGACCTTCACAAATACCTCTATTTAATTACTAAAGGTTATTATTATCTTATTTTATAAATAAGGAAACTGAAGCTCAGAAAGGATAATAGAATTAAAAAAAATTAGAGCTAAGAGGGACCACAGAGGTAATGTAGCCCAGCTCCTTCATTTTATAGTGGTAGAAGTCAGAATCCAGGATTTCTGACACCAATTCTCACTCTTCACACAATTTGTGTCACAGGAGAGAGACAGACAGACAGACAGACAGACAGACAGACAGACAGACACAAATAGAGATTCAGGAAAAGATAAGTAGATCAGTATAATTTTTAGTTGGGTCTTATATCAGGGAAGATAAATATAAAAGAGAAGAAAGAACTAGTCATAGAGGATATGGTGAAAGTAAAAAATAAAGACATATGAGTACTGACAATAGAGTTTGCCTGAAGCACAGAGTCCCTGAAGGAGTATAGGGTGAAATAACAATGAAAAATTAAAAAGTAGGTTGGGCCAGATGATGAAAGTAATTAAATGCCAAGATAGGAAGACTGAATTTAATTTCATACACAATAGAAAGTCATTGAAGATTTGGGTGTAGCAAAGTGACACAATTAGAACTATGGACTAAAAAAATTAATTTCATATAAATGTGAAGAATGGTTTAGAGCTAGGAGAGAGGCTAGAGGCCAGAAAACCTACACCCCTTAAGGTCAGGAATTATTTGATTTTTATCTTCCTATCTCTGGTACTTTGCACAGTACCATAAATGGAATATATGTTTATCCCTCTGACCTCCTTACCTTAGAATAACCATAAACCATTTTGATCCCATTGAAGAGTTCTTTTGAAGAGACTCCAATTCCAAGAGGGCTCTAGATGGGCAAATTTTCATTTCCCTCCTGACTGTGTTTCTCTGACTTTTGGGGGTTCAATTCCATGTCCCTAAAATGGTGCCCTTGTTATGTCCCACTTCATACATTCAGTTTTGGCTCTTTTTTTGGTTATCTCTTTACTTTAGAATGCAAACTCCTTGAAAGCAGTAACTGTCTTTTTTTAAAAAACATATTTGTGTCCTCAGTGCATAGCACAGTGCCTGGAACATAATTCATACTTGCTCATCTCATTGCCTTGTGTTGTAGAATTGAATTGAATTAAAGCTCCAGTCAAGAGTCAGTGTTGACATGAAAGAGAGTGGTAGTAACAGGATCTAAAAGGAAATTGTCTATGTTTAGTTGATGTCTACACATAAATTTTAGAATAGATGGAACATTAAATGACTGAATGAAAGTTAGCACCATGTCAACAATGATAATTTTCAGAAATTACTTTGTTAAACAACTACCATATATTTATTAACTGGGACTATTTTCCAGACCTATGGAATTCCTAACAATAATGGTGTTAATTGCTTTATCATACTTTGGAAGAAGTTTCAAGTGCTGATTTTGTTGTGGTTTATTTTGGGGACATCAAGGAGAGGTGTTCTCAACAGAAGGGATAGATCATTTTACTATAGGATCAACTTCAATGCTGTCCTTTTCTGGATCAGCTAGACATCCCTCTACACTCAGGATATGTTAATCTGCACATATTCATAAGTAAAAATACCAATTTAAATATAGTAAAGATCACTGCTTGGTGATGATGACAATGATGATGATAGCAAGTTTCTATATAGAACCTACTATGTTCTAAAGATTGTGCTAAGTCCTTTATAAAATTTTTCTCATTTGATCCTTAATACAATGCTGGCAGGTAGGGTGCTATTAGGATTCCCATTTTACAGTGAGGAAATTGAGGCAAAAAGAGATTATGATTTGCCCAAGTACACACAACTGTTAAGTGTCTGAGACTGAATTTGTATTTGTCTTCCTTACTTTCAGACCAACACTCTATCTGCTGTGCCTCCTAGATGCCTTTTCCTGCTGGAGGAAAGAAAATGATGGAATTTTGAATGAGGCTGAGATTTTCTCTTTTTTCTTTAAAAAAATTTTTTTAAGAGTCTAGATTATCTTTATTTCTGGTTTGTAATGACCTTCATTGAAGATTAGAATTACAAGAAATTCAGGAAGACCACAATGATAAATTTTAATTTCATTTTTCCAAATTACATATAAATATAATTTTTCAATATTTGATTCCTGATATTTTGAAATCCAACCATATTTTTATAGGAAAATAACCCTTAAAATAAATGTCGCCCTGGCTTATGTGTGAGAAGTGTTGATTACCAAACATTTCATTACCAGTTAAATCCATTTAGCAAAATTTCAACAAAGAATGAACGTTTTTTATTATTTAAACAATCATTCAAATCATTATCATTCAATTTAGCTTTCTTTTTGTAGAGAAATACAGCAAAATATTTTAATATCTACCTATTTATTTGGGGGAAAAAGATTCATTTTCATCCTGATTCTTTCTACTAAAATTAAAAGAAGTAGATAGATAAAGTTCTTGTCTGGTAATTCAGGTAAAACTCTACTCTTGAGAGAAGTGTTTGGGTTTTAGATTGTGCAAATGATGACTACTTTGATGAAATTCACCAGATAATTCCATTTTCCAGGCCACTTTTCTTTGTTGACATAGGTATAAAGGAAGTCTTTTTACTGTTCACTTACCTGAAATCCAATATTTTCTTTCTTAATAGACTTCTTGTTAAAACATACTAGAAGTCACTTAGTCATTCAGCTGATAGATCATCTCACAAAATGTGTGTTTTCCATAAAATGGACTACCGGTTTTCTACAAATTGGCTATTGCATACTCGCTAAAATATCCCTCTTATTGGAAAAGATGCTTGAAAGCTATTGGGATCTTATCAGTTTCTTACTGAGGAAAAAAATAACTTGGGTTAGTCATGAATGGAATGGGCCAATAACCTAGATAATCATCAAGTAATATGCGAACCCTTAAGACTACTTTGAGATATGATAAAACATGTCAAAGTATGAAGGCAACTTATCTTTGTAACCTTGGAGTATTAGTTTGGAGAAGATTAAGTTTAATAGATTTTGAAATCAATTTATGCCATTATCACTCACAATATGATAGTAAGGAACTCCTTTCAGCTCTATTTATACTCTGCAAAGGTTAACTCTGGAAATTGATGTGTGATTATCTTAGGCTTTTGGAAGTTGTCAGCTCTTTTCTGAGACTAGAAAACAGATTGGCCTTTGAGATTGCATTTCTTTATTCCCCCAGAAAGTTCATATTTAAACATCAAGGCAGCTTTCATGTATAAAAAATGAAAAAAAAATTGTAGCAAAACTAGAATATCTCATTTTTTTAAGGTAAATAAGATGGAAATGGGCCTAGGTCAAAAAAGTAGGATGAAGACTAAATTGTAAGAGATATTGGACTTCACTCAGACCACTGATAGGATCTTAAACTGCATTGGGTCTATTATTTTTAAATAAGGAATTTTAAAACATAGAAACATGTAAAAAAAGAAGATTTCTGTGGACTCATTTTCATGAATCTTCTTGACTTCAGCATGCATGTTTTATGCATGAACATGCACATCAGAGAGCAGAAATGACTTGTTGGAATGGATGTATTTTGTGTAAGCACCTGAGCATTTGGGTGATCGATGCTTTCAGTATAGAACTAGCTTAACTAGATGTTGAGAAGGGTTAGACATTTGGGGATATAGGACTATTAGCATAATATGGGTCCCACTGAATGGAGGGAATGTAGCAGGTGGACTCAGGCTGATTAAAACTGCTAGACAGCTGCTGATCAAGTCCAGTGACATCTTTTTTTTTTAAATTTAGAGCATATTGATTGAATGATTTAAAAAATGAATATAAACCTACTAACCACAATTATAACAGGCAAAATGATCATTGCTAAGGAAGATATGCCACTGCATAGACTACCCAGTGAATGTTTGTATATTTCAAACTCCTGCAATTAAGATACCAAAATAAGCCTCTTTAAAAAATCTCTCCCAGCACAGTATGAAGTCAATCTTCTTAGTTCATCAAATTACTTTCTGAGCAACGATCCTTTGCTTAATGGCAATGGCTTGTAAACATTGCCCTCTCTATGTCGAGAGGGGCGAGTGGAAGAATATGGTGGCTTCAGGCATTATTTGTGAATTTTTCTCCTAGGAAACTTTTACAGTTAATAAATAGGGCTAATTATAACTCACCCAAAGTAAATTGTGACAATGGAGAGTTGATGATTGCTACCACTCAGCAGGTTTACAATGTTTTCTCTAAGCTATTTTGGGCTACTTTATGAAGGGAGAGAAACAAAGATCAGTCAATCAAACCAGGGTGGCATTCATTTGCGAGCATTTGAGAAGAATAGAGACATGGTTTAAGAGTACTGTTCAATTATAAAACTGATTCAGGGAAAATGATGTGGGCTTGCCTATTCATTCTCACTCCATGTCTGCTCGGTCAGTCTAAGCTGTCTGAAATTTCAAGTATTACTAATTTTTGTAAAGATTTCTAAAAACTCCAGCTGCACATTTTTGCCTTCTGATGTCATCAGGATAAAAATCCGTGGACATTTGGGCCCTATCTTAGCCTCTAGGAAAGATGCAAGTATATTATTCCAGACCAGGATGAGTTTCTAATTTTTATCTCCAGAAAGAAGGAAAGAAAAAAGTAGCATAATGGATAGAAAGTAAGCACTGAATATGGGAAGACCTGGTACCAGTCCTTCCTCTGATTCATTCTAGCTTTTTGATCTTGGGCAAGTTCCTCAATTTCCTAGTACCCCAGAAAACTCTCTTTGAGTTGAAGTTACAGAGGAGTTGCCAATCTGTCTTGGAGGAAGGAGTTTTAACCCAGGAGTTCCACATACTGATGAAATTATTGGTCCGGACTACAAACCAAAACAATAAGTAAACAAGGGAATAAAATTCTCTAGTCTCCCTCAGTATGAGCATCCTAGTGTCTCATAGGAAGTCAGTGAGTTCTTCCTTCAACCTAATATAGGTCTCCCTAGCTGATGACATTCTCCTGTTCTGTCTTCTGAAGAGGAAGAGACAACCCAAATATCATACTCTAATCTAATAGCACTTCAACTACATGAAGGGTCTTGTTAATCATCCTATGGTCTCCTTGACTCCAGGCTAAAAAAATCCCCATTCTTTTAACCTTTCCTCATAGGTCTTAGTTTCCAACTTTTAATCATTTTCATTGCTCTCTGTTGGACACATTCCAAGTTCTCCACATTTCTCTCAAGTTGTGGAGTCATAAGTACTTGCAGCAGTTTTCTTATGAACATAGCTGAATGGAATCTCACTTTTCCCCCTCCCTTTGCTTCATTGGTTCTATGTCACTGTCAAGGAGAAAATAAATATTTGTTACTTTGGGTAATGAAAAAAAGATGTGACTCAGCAACACATGGGGAGCAGATGTGTTGAGTAAGAGCCCACTCCTGTGCATCAGACCTATCATTGTTTCAATGCTAAAAATAGATGAAAGTTTCACAGAGAAGAACCAGGACACAACTCCTGACTCTGCTCAAGCCTATTCAGAATGTAAATACTACATCTTGGTCTTGGGAAACTGAAGTGTCAGTGTTCCATGTAGGTGCCTGCTGACCACATGTCTAAATGAACTGTGCTGCTAGACTGCCTTCTTGGTGGCATTGAAACTTTTAGCTATTGAAGCCTAGCTTTGACTTAACACACAAGTGAACATCTCCTCCAGAAAAACAAAACAAAACAAATCATCACCTTACTTAATTGCCATTTCTGCCCCTTTAATCTCTCCATTTCATCAGGGAGAGTAACTAATTTAAGGTCATTTTGCACCTCAGTTGTAGCGCTGAAGTTTAATTAATTGATGCTTCTCTACTAGGAGAAAGATGGTTAATTCCCAGTTGATAAAGTGATAGCTGACAAAATATTCTCTCTCAGAAAAGAAAGATATTTCCTCTTAAAACTGACCATTTGCTTCTCCAAGTTATAATCTTTAAGTGTCTTAAGAAATCCTAGAATGGTTAGGATTCAGAATTATATAATATGAAGAATTTGTAGTGTTTGCCCATGACTCTTTTATCTGTCCAGATATCCCCTGTTTGTAGTTCAATTTTATGACTATAATAGTACATTGAAGTAAATTCTATGATGCTAGTTTGTAAGTTTCATTGGAAGAAATCTGACAATGCAAAAAGTAGGTAGAGGAAATTCATGTCAGACTATTTATTCAACTCATCTTTAAGCTTCTCAAAAGCCAGGATATATTTATATGCACATATTAGTTTCCCCTAAAGCACCTCACATATTACTTCAAACATAGAAGGTACTCTTGAAATATTTTCAGGATTTTCTAGATCCAGAAGATCATAGACTTAAATCTAAATGGGGTAGATAGAGTCCTGGGCCTTCAGTCAAAAAGACTCATCTTCCTGAGTTCAAATCTGACCTCAGATACTTCCTAGCTGCTTGACCCTGGACAAGTCACATAACTTAGTTTGTCTTTGTTTCCTCATCTGTAAAATGAGCTGGAGAAGGAAATGGCCAACCACTCCAGTAACTTTACCAAGAAAATGTCAAATGGAGCCATTTAGGTGCTATACGATGTACATGTCCCCTGAAGTTCACTCTAATTCTGAGATTTTTGTCATTTAGGAAAAAAACATTAGAAAAAAAAATTATACAGTGGATTTCACTTGAAGAATATTTTGATATGTCATCTGGCAGCTAGTATTCATGAACACTTATGAAAACTACATTGTTTTCCTATGATATGAATCACATACAAATATCATCAACAATTTCATATCAAAATTCTGTGGTAATGTCAACAGTAACAGATTCTGGAAATTTAAATGAAATTATACTTATATAACAGAATAGTGAAACATTTCTCTCTTTTTTACTTCAAGGACAGTATAAAAACTAATTTCTCATATACAATATGGAGCAGCATAAGATGACTGGCGACCAGCTAGCACATTGGTCCAGCAGAGAATTTAGCTTTACTAAGTTTTATCAGTAGATCTTCCTCTTAAACCTTCCATATCATATGCCCTTCTTTCCATCGATTCCATCAACTTCCCTTCCCTCTATCCATTTGTCATCATTTTAGCCTCTTGTATTCCATTCCCTATTCACTCAATTACTCTGTTACTTGTCCTGCCTATGATGCCTACTATATACACATATATAATATACATGTGTACATGTGTATTGAGATGTGTAGTATATATATACATATATATAGGTTGCTTGTTTAGTGTATATAAACATGTATAAATGCATGTGTTTATAGAAGCATATCTGATATATAAAGTATATTATATATACATTATATACACCATAGGTATAAGTATACATATACACAAAATTATGGTACTTGTGTAAAGAGAGATAGTTGAGAAATCTTAGTCAGGATAAAAAATAGCGAGTGAAAAGGAATGGGCTACAGAGATATAAAAATGGTAGGAAATTAACAGGGCCACAGAAATATAGGAAATGGATAGGACAAAGAATTTTACACACATATACATATATGTAAACTCACTTAGGTATATATACATATACATGCATATATGAATGCATATGTATGTATTTAGATAGATGATAGATAGATAGATAGATAGATAGATAGATAGATAGATAGATAGATAGGTGGCACAAGTGGATATATAGAGCCTGGAGTCAGGAAAACTCATTTTTCCTGAATTCAAATATAGCTTCAGATACTTACCAGCTGTGTGACCCTGGGCAAGTCATTTAACTTTTTTGCCTCAGTTTCCTTCTCTGTAAAATGAGCTGAAGAAGGAAATGTCAAACCATTTCAGTATCATTGCCAAGGAAATCCCAAATAGAATTATAAAAAAAAATGAATAGGACTGAAAAAACTGAATAATTAGAGAAAGAGAGAGAGAAACAGAGACAAAAACAAAGAGATAAAGAGAGAGGGAAAAAAAAGAGATTCTAATAATAAGAGCTGTCAGTGGAAGGAGTGATCCTGGAAGAGTGCTTCTCTTCTCCTCTTTGGAGGTCTTCAAGTGGAAATCCCTTGTTGCAGGTATTGGTAGGATTAAAATAAGATGACTAGTGAAGTCTATTTCTTTCTTTTTTTTAGTACTATCAGACTTTCCAATTACATATATGCATATATATAGTCTAGCTCAGTGGTGAGCAAACTTTTTAAAGAGGGGGCTGAAGGAAAGGAAATGCTCATCTGTCAGTATGTTTCTAAGGCAACTCTTTCGAAGTTTCACTGTACTGTATACTGCTCATTGTATTCGTCAGATTAGGAATAATGTGTCAAGGCAGGATAGAACATTTCAGGGGGCCCCATCTGGCCCATGGGCCATAGTTTGCCCATCACTTTTCTAGATTCAATGTTCAATGTTTTGGGAAAAGCCACTATCTATCTATCTATCTATCTATCTATCTATCTATCTATCTATCTATCTATCTATCTAATCAGAAGAGGCTGTTGAAAAATGAATGTCATGTAATAGTGGAGTGACATAGCATATGTCCACAGAGTTAGGAACACTTTAGTTTAGTTTCAAACACTTTTGTTTATTTTCAAGAAACTATGAAACAATGAAACCATAGGTCCCGAAAGTATTGACATTTAAGGAAGATTGTATTAATAGTTTTTTTCCTTCTACCATGTCACTCTTTTATGTCAGAGTTTATAGTCTTCTAAAGCTTAGAGATTTGTTTTCACATGAACTAGCCACAATGATAATCAAATTTCATTATAAACATAGAAATCAATTAAAGTGGAAAAGCAATGTCACTGAAATAATAATAATTGTTATTATTTGGGACTTAAAAGATCAAGGACCAACTGAAAGTTCTATTTGACACTCTTCCCTTGTCCATGTCCTCTTCCCTACCCATCTTGTCTCATCCTTCTCACCAAGAAAATGATGTATTTCCTGCCCACTCGTTCCCAGGTCGATTTTACTACAAGAGATTTGTGGCTGAGCTTTGTCAGTTGTGTGTACGTGCATGTGCGTGTGTGTAACTGCGCATGTGTGCTTTTGTCTCTTTGCTGCAGTTCTCTCTGCTGCAGAAATTTGTAAGAACAAGTTCCCATCTGTCATCTTGCTTGTCCCAACCCTGGCCCCAGTCATGCTAAAAATTCTGTAGCAGCCATCATCTTCTAAATGTCATGACATTCACGGATCGATAAAATCCTTTCCTCAGAAGAGCTCAGGAAATATCTGAACTCAGCTTCTAAAATTTAAAAGTTGTTTTTTTTTAAAGTCTGGAAAATAGCTAAGACATGGGTGGGGGGGGGGGGGTTGTGTGCAGCACAATTGGGGGAAGGGGTGAAGGGAAGTAAGATATTAGCCGTATAAGCCAGTTCAGGATGCCTGGAGGGCTCCCTTGAGCAATTGACTCTAAGCCTATAGATTATTTCCCTTACATGGGTGCAAATGAAATGGATGAAGGATTCTAGGGTCCATAACACAGATGCTTGATTGTTATCATCCAAGGCACACTCCAACAGACCACACCAAGCTCTAATGAGGTACTATGTATGCATCATACAAGAGAGGGAATCAGACCACCAGTCCAAACTCTCCTGAATGCCTTATTCAGGGGTAGTTCTATATAACTTATGGGGATGTGATGGAGTCGGGAAATAGCGTTATGTCCAAAGAAGAGAAGGAATATGCATTTTGATGTTCATCATACTCTCAATGTCACCCTGGAGCAAATAAGGCTTGAGAAATAGAGGGGCAAAACTGTGACATCAGAGGGATGAGCAAAGTAATTTGAGAGTTACAGGAGGAAAATCATTAAAGCCTGCCATTTAAGCAGCTGCTGGAATGAAGAAAGTAAGCAGAATGTCAAGGTCCTTTATGGAGCTGGAAGATTAAAATACAAATCAAAGGGCCTGCCAGCTCCTTTAACACGTACAGGGTAGAGATTGTGTTGAGTCAACAGGCTGGGTGATTTTCTCCTCCTCCCTTAAATGTAAACCAAAAGCAAAAAAAGAAAAAACAAAACAAAAAATCCCACCATTAACAGCATTTGCTTTTTTGAAGGGGGCTAAGAGGATGCCAATGTTTTTCAGTGATGGAATTAGATAGATGTGTGTTCATGAAAAAACTAGTGGGTCCTTTTATTAGAAGCCATGCTATTATGAGGGTCTGAATTGGGTGCGGGGGATGGAAGTTGGGGGTAGAGGAAGGTGAGGGTTTTTTGAATGTACCTAAGCAAGTTTTAAAACAAAGTCCTGGTAAATTTAATCTTTTGTAAAAGTATTCTGAGCTTCATGATTTCCCAAAAGGCCTCATGATTTTCTATAAAAGGGAAAGACCTTACTGCAGAAAGCTTCATAATTGATAAAAAGTGAATAAAACATAGAAATACATAATAGATTACATTTACATAGCACTTTATGTCTGCAATTTACCTACATTATCTCACTTGAGACTCATAACAACCTTGGGAGGTAGGTGATGAAAGCATAATTATTCCCATTTTGCAGATGAAGAAACAAGTTCAGGGAAGTTAAATAAGTTGCTTAAGCTTACATGCTGAAGAAGCAGTGGAAGTGGGATTTGATCAACAGGATTTTGACTCCCAAATTTAATGCTCTTTCCACAAGAATATGATACCTGTTTCAAATTTTACATATGGTTATCGTTAAGTATAGTTATGTACAATGAGATGAAGTCTACAATAAAGAAAAACAGAAAAAATAATAAATTTTATTTCTATTTTTGACATGGAGTCAAGAAGATATAAGTTCAAATTCAACACTGACATTTATTTATTATGAGGCCAGGGGCAAATCACTTAAGTTTTCTGACCTCTAAAAACCTAAGTTACAGATAAATTGTGATCTGCATTGTTGGATAGTGTTTCCCCATTAGAAGTTCCCACAGTAATGGTGGTACTTTGATATATTGACATTTCTATTTAGCTTCCTTTTTCTAGATCAGTTTTAAATATGCCCACATAGAACATACAGAAACATAGAGATTCTACAATGAATTTTTATCAATAGTCAATAAGCATTTTAAAAATACTTTCTTACTTTAAAAATACTGTTTATGAAGCACTGAATTAAGCCCTAAGGACGGGAGAAAGAGTTCTTTTTCTCAAAGAGCTCACATTCAAATTCAGGAGACGTGTAAGCAACTATGCTTGTGAAAGATAAACATTGTAGGGAGGAAAACACAGAAGGGAAGAACTGGAAGGAAGATAGGTAGGAGAGAGGATGACTGGGAAAGTCTCAAATGAGGTATCTGAAGTATGCAGGGAGGTCTATTACCTTTGGTATGAAGGTCTGCCAAGACTTTTTCAGGGCTGCTTATGTACCTTCGTGGTCTATCTGGCATTCAGTTCTTACCTGTGACTCTAAGAAGATGTAGCATGGATGGTGGCCCTACCCTAGTAAGCAATCTCAGCAAATGGGCTAAACCAGATTGATAACTGATAGGCCTCCAATCCATCAACAAGTTAGGGGAATGCCTACCACAAGCATGGGAAAACTTCCTCCAACACAATGGGACAGATAACAATTGCTCAATGGCTGTGACAGCAGCTGAAACAGGCTCTGTGGAGTGCTTCCAGTATGGACAGACATTAAAGATACCAAGGTCCTCTATGGGCAGCGCTGGTCATTCTACTTTTATTTTGACTTTGAACTTTGATGAGTGTAGGAGAGAGAATGAGGTTGGTGACTTTGGGCAACTCTGCTTCACTTAAATTCAACAAGTGAAGACATCATCCCTTAATGCCATTGTGTCCTCTTTGAAAACAAAAGATGAACAACAATAAACTCAAATGTTGTATTAGAACTGAATTTTGAAGGAAGTCAAGGAAGCTAGGAGGCAGGCGTGAGATTGCAGTTTTTTTTGTTTTTATTTTTGTTTTTTTGTTTTTTGTTTTTTTTTCCCCAGGCACCAGGAACACTTCTACCATGAAAAGGCACTGGGTTTTGTATGAGAAAACCAGCAATTAGGTCAGGGTAGGTAGATTGTAGAGTACTTGGAAGAGTGAAAGAAGCATGGGAAGATAAGAAGAGTCAGATTTTGAAGGATTTTATATTCTGAACACAGGATTTTATATTTTATCCTGGGAGTAATAGGGAGTCCCTGGAGTTTATTTAGTCTTCAGGACGACATGGTTAGAACTGCTCATTAGCAAGATCAATTTGGAAGCCAAATAAACAAGAGATTTGAGGCAAAAAAACTAAGCTAAAAAGTCTTATAATAAAGGTTAGTGTAAGAAGTGAGGAGGGCCTACCTTAGGGTAATGGCTATGTGAGTGGAGAGAAGGGAATGTATTTGAAAGATAATGTAAAGGTGGACTTGAGGATGATCCCAAGCTTGTAAATGTGGGTGACTAGAAGGATGATGGTACCTTTGATAGGCACAGTATAGTTGTAAAATGGAGGTAGGATTTTGGGGAAAGATAATGAATTATGTTCAGAATATGTTGAATTTGAGATACTTATGGACAATCAGTTTAAGGTGTTTATTTAACAGGTAATTTGGACTACTACTCAGAACAGAGATTAGGGCTGGATATTACATTGATCTGGGAATATGAGGTGATTCTGGGTATAGACCCAGGTTTGGTACTTTTTAAGGCTATAGTCCTAATACCTGATTTCTCAGCATTTACCTCAGAGACCTGAAGAGGACCCACAGTTGCCTGTGGGGCAAAAGGGCTGTATGAATTTGAATGTCAGAGTGACTGCTTCTTTCTGGGAACTCTGGAAACAATACTACAGTTCAGGTAGCCACTCCATCCAAATAAGGAGATGCAGCCAAGGCTCTCTGCTATATTCACCTACTAATGGGAGCTTTTCCTTCATTTCCTCAGCCGAAGTTGAATTTATGGCACAGTTTCTTCATTTCTTCTGGGACTCCATTTCTGACTCCACTTGTCAATATAGTTTTTTTTCACTTTGGATGTTCACCCCCAATCTTTGACCCCTCTCACCCTGGAAATTCACTTTGCTGCTCATGTCATCCTGAAAGTTCATCGTACCCCAGCGAGATCTTTGAGATTTTATTTCATGTTTTGTTACTTATCATTTTTGTGGTTTTTTTGGCAGTATACTTAATCATATTTGGTTGATTCCTCCCAGAGATTCCATTTTAAAGAAAATGCCCAGGCCAACCAAATCTTCATTCTTTCCTGAGCTCTATTCCTAGCCTAGTTGACTTCCTTTACTTTGCCCCAGACGGGTACCTTCAGCCTCCCTCCCATTCCCACTTCTTTTTTCAGAATCATTTTGTGTATTTTTTTTTTGCTCCTTACTATCTAAGTTCTTCTTCAGCAGAGACTATCTTTCTTTTCTTTTGCATTTTTTATTGTTAGAACATAGCAATATATCAGGTACATTGTAAGTAAATGTTTTTTGATTGACTCATTGATAGTTCAATGCATAGGAGCTGATGAGATAACTAAGTGATAAAGTATAAATAAAAATTAGTTAAATTTTTATATTGTTTATATTTTTCAGATTTTTTAATTTTACATCATGAAATCAGGATCCAGTTATAGACATTTTTAACATATTCTAGAATGTTGTTCAGTCTTTCCAATTTCAGTCATATCCAATTATTCTTGTCCCCATTTGGGGTTATCTTGTCAAAGATACTGAAGTTTGCCATTTTCTTTGCCAGCTCTTTTTACAGATGAGGCAAACAAGGTTAAATGACTTGCCCAGGGTCATACAGCCAATAAAGTGATGTGATGAAGTCTAAATTTGAACTCAGAAAGAAAAGTCTTCCTAATTCAAGGCCCAGGACTCTGTGCACTGCTTCTAGCTATATCATATGCTAGATATACTTACTTAAAATATATATTATATAAGCTGGCAGAGTAAGAGCAGTAATTTGCCTGAGTTCTCCCAAGTTCCCCTCAAAACAACTTTTTTAATAAAGCCAAAAAATGAATTCTGGAGCAGCAGAACTAACAAAAGGACTGAGTGAACAATTTTCTTGTCCAAGACTACTTAGAAGTTTGGCAGGAAAAGATTGTTTCACTGAGATGAATATAGATCAAAGTTCAGTGCAAGTGGCACCCTAGCAAGACTTGGGGGCAGTTAAAATAGCTGGGATGACAGCTAGAGCCTTCAGCCCACAGATAGAAAAGTGGTTGTTCAGTTGGTTAGAAAGAGATTCTAAGTGACCCATTTCTCTTAATCACTATTGATTAGAAAAACGCAAATTAAAACAAGTCTGAAGTACCATTTATACCTATTATATTGGCTAATATGACAAGATAGGAGAAAGACAAATTTTGGAGGAGACGTGGAAAAATGGGACTCTAAAGTATTGCTTGTGGAGTTGTGAACTAATGCAATCATTCTGGAAAGCAATTTAGAACTATGCTTAAGGGAATATAAAACTGTACGTGACCTTTGATCTAGCAGTAATGTTACTAAGTCTATGTTCCAAAGATTAAAATAAGGAAATGACCTAAATGTTCAAAAATACTTATGGCAGGGTTTTTTTTTTTTTTTTTTTTTGTGGTGGAAAAGTTTTGGAATTCAGAGGAAGTCCATCAATTGGGGAATGGTTGAACAAGTGGTGGCATGTGATTCTGATGGGATACTATCATACTAAAAGGAATATCAAGCAGGATTGTTATCTGAAGAACCTTGAAAAATTTACATGAACTGATGCAAAGTGAAGTAAGCAGAACAAGAGAATAGTGTACACTTTAATAGCAATATTGTACAATTCTTGGCAATGCAATGATGCAGGATAATTCTAAAGGACTGTCTATCTCCAGAGAAAGAACTGAAGGGGTCTGAATGTATATTGAAGTATACTTTTTTTAATTCCTTTTTCTTGGGGATTTTTTGGTCTGTTTTTTCTCTCACAACATGTCTAATATGGAAATGTGTTTTGTATGATTGCCCATGTATATCCAATATCAAATTGCTTGCCTTCTCAAGGAGGAGTTTTTGGGAGGGAGGGAAAAAGTTTAGAACTCAACAAAATATTTTCAAATGTAATTGGTAAAATATTATAAAAATTATACACACTGATTATAGTGGTGTAATCATCTGGAAAAGGAGGCTAAGGGAGCTTGTGTCAGTCAACGACTGAGTTAGAAGACTAGTAGGAAGATTAGAGGTGATGAGTTTAACCTGAGAAGAGCATCTTGAATAAAATTGAAACCAGATAGGGCAGAGTGAGGTGATACAATCTTTCTATCAGTGACTAGGAGAAAACTGAATACAATTTAAAAGTAATACCTATACACATAATTAAAAGTTGGTGACAGGCTATTTTATTTCTAAATGTAAATAGAATGAATTCTAATTAATATCTGTACTAAGCAACAAATAAATTCATGAATTATATGATGTTCCTTTGACCAAGAAATACACACACACACACACATATATATATATGTATATATATGTATATATATATATATATACATACATTCACACAAAATTTGATATGTTTTCCCATAGCTTTTTGTTATTTTTCTATATTCTCAATACAATGATTTGAAGTTGAAGTACAGAGTTGCAGTTCTCAAATTATTAGTGATGATAAGAACAGTTTTTCATAGGGTTACTTGATAGCTTGACTTTTTTATTTTGAAAACTGTTGGTTTTATTTATTGGGTAATAGCCGTTACTCATTTAAATTTGATTCAATTCCATATATATCATTAAAATGAGAAACTTGCTAGAAAGATATTTTTTACCAGTTACTTGTTTCACTAAGAGAAATTTCTTAAATAGGAATTGTTCACCTTTAGTTTCTAGTAAGTTATCCTAATCTGTCAAGTCCTTAAATCAATCTAACAGTTACCTTCTAGCAGGTATTCCAATATACTAGTTGATTACTCAACCACTGAATGTCATTACAATATTGAATATCTTCACAAAAGTCTCAGAGGTCAAAGAAGTGTACATATTCATCCCAATTATCTCCCATACAACCCTTCCCTGAAGAAATTATGAGGTACATTGAATGTGTAGGGGGAGAAAAGAGAGGGCAAATGTTAGAAACAGTCATTTTGGGCTTGAAATTTTGAAGGAATGAAAGAAAGCTTGGCAGGCAGGATCAAGAGCAGTTATATAAAATTCAGCTGGGACCACTAAACTATAACTAGATATACTTGTGGGTGGTTTATTAACTTAAAATAAACACATGCTAACATTGTCTATGTTCTATTGTATTTTTATTTATTTGGTCAAATACTTTATAATTACATCTCACCCTAGTTCTCCAATATCCTCAGGAAATTGTTGGTCTCCTTTGTGTTTACCACCTCTGATCTAGAGAAACTGTGACATGAATGGTTGAATTAAAAATGGGTTTATCAAAGATTTCATTAGGCCTCTGGTTAGGAATGTGGAGAGCTTAGTTTTGGAGACATCCCACCTACTGGTTTTCAAAATATTGATTTTTTTCACAATTACAGAAAAACAATTTATATCATTCTTTCTTTATATATATAAAATGTCTAATTCTTCCCCCTCCTGCTCCTTTCTGATAGGAAAAGAAATGTGATGTGAACTTTATACGTGAAATCATGTAAAATATCTTTTTATATTAGTCCTTTCGTGGAAAAGACCCAAACAAAAAACAATGAAGAAAATGAAATGTAGTATGTTTTGGTCTGGCTTCGGCCTCTATCATTTCGTTTATTGCAGGCAGATATATGATATAATCCCTAAAAATGAATTACAGAACAGCATAAATCACAAAAAAATGGGTGAAATAATTTTTCAACCCCAAACAATCTCTAAAGTCAGCACAAAAGATCTATTACATGGGATGGGGGAGGTGGCAGAAGTAGAACATAAAGCAGCATACATAGGCAGACCCT
>NC_058131.1:512885127-512952164 GCF_016433145.1 Gracilinanus agilis
CCCATAGCCAATGAGCATTTTCCATGGTTTTTACATGTGTCATCAATCAAGACTTACTTTGATATTATTGATAGTTGCACTGGGGTAGTCCTTTAGAGTCTACATCCCCAATCATATTCGCATCAACCCATGAGTTCAAGCAGTTGTTTTTCTTCTGTGTTTCTACTGCCATAGTTCTTCCTCTGAATGTGGATAGTGTTCTTTTCCATAGGTCCCTCAGAATTGTCCTGGATCATTGCATTGCTGCTAGTAGAGAAGTCCATTACATTCTATTTTACCAGTGTATCAGTCTCTGTGTATAATGTTCACCTGGTTCTACTCCTTTCACTCCGCATCAATTCCTGGAGGTTGTTCCAGTTCACACGGGATTCCTCCAGTTCATTATCCCTTTCATCACAATAATATTCCATTACCAGCAAATACCACAATTTGTTCAGTCATTCCCCAATCGAAGGGCATACCCTCATTTTCTGGTTTTTTGCCACTACAAAGAGTACAGCTATAAATATTTTTGTACAAATCTTTTTCCTTATGATCTCTTTGGGGTATAAACCCAGCAGTGGGATGGCTGGATCAAAGGGCAGACAGTCTTTTAAAGCCCTTTGGTCATAGTTCCAGATTGCCATCCAAATGGTTGGATCAATTCACAACTCCACCGGCAATACATTAATGTTCCAATTTTGCCACATCCCCTCCATCATTCACCACTTTCCTTTGTTGTCATGTTAGCCAATCTGCTAGGTGTGAAATATTACTTTCTCATGTGCTTACTGATAGTTTTGACTTCTTTATCTGCAAAGTGTCTATTGTGTCCCTTGTCCATTTATCAATTGGGGAATGCCTTAATTTTTTTGTACAATTGATTTAGCTCCTTATATATCTGAGTAAATTACATCTTTGCATTAATTTTTTGTTATAAAGATTTTTCCCAATTTATTGATTCCCTTCTAATTTGGTTGCATTGCTTTTGTTTTTTGTACAAAACCTTTTTAATTTAATGTAATCAAAATTATTTATTTTACATTTTGTAATTTTTTCTAACTCTTGCTTGGTTTTAAAATCTTTCCTTTCCTAAAGATCTGACAAGTTGAAGCCTCATCTTTTGATGGTCACCATTCTATTAAGCTGTTGTTGGCTTCGTAAATATTGTAATTATTTCCTAATATTTTATTAGCTTCTGGCTAGTTGAACTAGAGAGGCATAATAATTTTCTTCTTTCCTATTCATCTCCAGACAAAAGAAGAGATCTTGGGAAATGAGTTTAAAAAGTGCCTAAGATTGAGGAGACAGTTTTCTCTTGTTAAGAGGATTGTCTCTACTTGATTGAAAATGGTTTGTCAGTTCAAAAGGGTAGCATCACTGGTTGCAGCTGGGTGACTCATTGGATTGAGAGCCAGGCCTAGAGATAGGAGATCCTAGGTTCAAACCTTAGACACTTCCTAGCTTTGTGAGTCTGAGAAAATAACTTAACTTCCATTGCCTAGCCCTTACTACTCTTCTGCCTTAGAACCAATACACAGTATTGATTCTATTTTGTAAGATAAGGGTTTAAAAAAAGGGGGGGGTATCATCTCAACTGACATGAATTGGAAACACAGCAAGCAGGATTTGGTTTCTCAACCTAAGGTGTGTTGAAAATCAGTCTCTTCTCTTTCCTCTCATGCCCTGTGTGTGTATATATGTATATACACATATATTTATATATATTTGTGTGTATCTGTATTTTAAATGCTTATAAAGATTGATGTTTTCCCTATTAAAATGTAGATTCCATGACGGAAAGGGCTATTTAATTTTTGTTTTTGTATCTCCAGTATTTTATATAGTGCCTGGCATATGTTTTTGTTCAATAGATCAGACAAGTCTGACTCTTCATGACCCCATGTATCGTTTGTCCATGGGGTTTTCTTGGCAAAGAAAGTTAAGTGACCTGTCCAGGGCAACCCAGATAGTAGATGTATGAGGCCAGATTTGAACTTAAATCTTCCTGACTCCAGGCTCTTTCCACTGAGCCACCTAGCTGCCTCTGTGTGTCAGACATATAGCTGTCATCAAATAGATATTTACTGAGTGACTCTTAACTAGAAGTAGGAAGTAACTTGTCAATTGAATATAGCAGAGACAGAAAGGGTTTAAGACATTCTGAGTTCTTGCATCAGTCTCTTACTGGAGTGAAGAAAGGCAGATTGCATTCCTTTACTTTCTGGCAGGGGGAAAAAAAGCTTATCCCAGTATTCTTCCAACATGCAGAGAGCAAACCAATCATAACCGCTCTCGCACAACACAGGAGAGGCAATCTAATTTCAAACTATTCATACAAGAGAGTGTGTGTCTTGTACCTCATATTAAGGACTCAATTTATAGAAGTCACTTCTGATGGATTTATATATTTATACTGAGCTAAGAAATTCCCCCCAAACTCCATATACAGGTAAATCATCATTCATTATTTCTATCCCTCTTGGGAAGTTGGAGGAGGAACCCATTTATTCAGTGTAGATCAGCCAGCCAGGCATGCTATTGTTTGCTACTTAAAAATACAAAGCTTCTGGTAGAGAGCAGGATGCCAGTTGTGCCTCCCAAATACTGTCCCAGGGTAACGACTTTAATGGTGCCATGATCAATCATTCTCCTCAGTTGTGACCCTGTCTACCTGTTGCTTTAGACTCTGGACCTCAGATCTGCCCTTGCTGATAAATCAGACTCGGATGCTTCCTTTTTAAGTTCAAGTTTCACCAGCAAATTTGAATGTCTTGAGCCTTTTATATCCCTTTCCCTATGGAATTAGGCAGTGACAGGACACCTTAGGTAAAATATGTGTAATGTAATAGGATTTCTGTATTTGCATTGTCTAGTAGGTAAAGATAAATTCTGCTATTTTGGATTGGAAATGTTTTCCTATGAAAATGTTCTTTCTCTATAGGGGTATGTTAGAAAGGCATGCCTTTTTCTGATATTCAGCTCTACTGAAAAGCTAGACTGAGAGATGAGATTTAAGCTTATCTTGCTCAGAACCAGAAGTTTATGATATTTACCAACAATTTCTTCACCATGAGTCAGTAGGATGCTTTATAGTTTCCCTGTATTCCCTTTATAACTATTTCCCCATTAGAAAGTAAGCTCCTGGAGGGCATCCCCAGCACTTATCACAGTGTCTGATATATAATATGAACTTACATGTTCTCCTCTCTCTGTCTGACTCTGCGTGTCTGTTTCTCTCTCTCTCTCTCTATTGACATGTAATATGGTAAGATAGATGCTTTGAAAGGCCACTTTGTGTGATGGGATGGGATGGGGAATAAGAATTTCTGAAGTGCCTAATACATTCTAGGCCCTGTACTGATATCATTGGTTGTCCTTCCTTTTCAAAGAAGACCAGTCACCGGTGATGTTTTGACTTGTGCATGAATTGGATTTAAATATGGTAGAGTTGCACAAAGTTGTCAGTCTCACTTTTACTTCCAGAGTCATCAAAGTCCCAAGGCAAGACAAAAATGGCCCCAGATGCAGTGGATGACCTTGGCATCTTCAATGTCTGACCAAATTCTAAGAGCTACACAGCAGCTGCATTAACCAGCTTCATGGCTGTTGGAACAAATTATCTCTGATCTGCCTATTACACTAGGGGAAGTCTTCATATGCTTGAGGTAGAAACCTCCCTAACTTGCTGACAGATTGGGGTTTGTCAGTCTCCTTCAACCTGGTTTAGTCCACCTGCCAAGATGATTTATCAGGGTCTTGGAACCACAGGTGAGAGTTAAGTGTTGTGTGAACACCAAAGGTAGATGAACAAAACCTGAAAAGATTTGACAAGTCCTCACACCAGAGGTGAGAGTCCTTCTTAAAAACCCATAGACACTTGTGCTATTTTTTTTACAAATATTATCTCATTTGGAAAATAAACTGAGGGTTGATCAGAGAAGACGAAACTAGAAGGCAGACCCTGTATCAGTGGAAAAAATTCCCAAATCACTAAAACCACAAATATACTTCTTCAGTTTATGTATGATAAAAGTGAAGTTGGAGGGGGCAGCTGGGTAGCTCAGTGGATTGAGAGCTAAGCCTAGAGACAGGAGGTCCTAGGTTCAAATCCGGCCTCAGACACTTCCTAGCTGTGTGACCCTGGGCAAGTCACTTGACCCCCATTGCCCACCCTTACCACTCTTCCACCAAGGAACCAATACACAGAAGTTAAGGGTTTAAAAAAAAAAGTGAAGTTGGGCAAGATAAAATGACTTGCCCCTAGTTGCAATTTGTAAAGGTAGCTGTCTCCAAAAATCCAGTTCCATTTCCAATGTGCTAACTTGCCTGTAATTCTATAGATATTCAACTCTTCTTTTAATCTCATGATACACACATTTACTATGCTCCATTATCTTCTGATAATCATCAATGACTCAGAAATCATACTTTCCAGTTTTCTCAGTATTTGTGTCATAGTTCATATGGACCTAGTTATAGTAATCTGGAATCATGGAAGAGAATTAGATGTTCTCATTTAGTATTCTTAATTACCTTGGTTTTAAACTTTCCATTAACCATTTTTATTCTAGTCTACATAGAGAAAGGAGAAGCAAAGATATAGATTACCTTCTAATCTGAGTGGTGCTTATATCCCTTGATCACTTTCCCCCACCAATATAGCTAAGTAAACTTTACTTCTTGTCCCTAGCATTCATTAGGTGCATCATGTTAGCAATCTGGATGCTATGGTTGGGTACTTTAATAACCATTTTTCTTGTGTGTTCAGATTGATTTTTGGTGTTGGGACATCTTTTTAGGTATTCCCAAATAGAATGGAGGACAGCTATGTGGTGTAGTGCATAAAGTGTTTCATGAGGAGTTAGGAAAATGCATCTTTCTGATTTCAAATCTGGCCTCAGACACTTTGTAGCTATGTGAAATGGGAAGGTCACTAAACTCTGTTTGCCTCAGTTTCCTCATCTGTAAAATGAACTACAGAAGGAAATAGTATACCACTATAGTATTTTTGCCTAGAAAATCCCAAATGGGATAATGAAGAGTTTAACACAACTGAAAACAAGTGAATAACAAACAAGATAGAATGGAAGTTACATATTTTTCACATTATTTCTTTTCATTTTTCATTTCATGTTTTCTAGAATCATATCAGAGCACTAGTGTGAGAGGTGAGTTCAGATGAATTTCAGTGAGGTGTCATAGCTTTTGCAAGGTCATACAGCTAGTAAAAATCAGGGAAGTATTTGAATCCAGGTCTTAATTCCAAATCTCACTCACTGGCCACTGCAGTATGGGTTATAATATACCACAATTCACTCCATTGATATATAGCCCTTTATCAATCAATCATCAAAAAACAAGCACTTATTAAGCTGCTACTATGTGTCAGACTACGCTAAGGTGCTGGAGATAAAAATGCAGGACTTGTCCTAAAAGAGATTACATTATAATAAGGGTAAAATAACATGTGCACAGAAAAGTACATTCAGATGTAAGGAAAATAAATATATAACAAGTTAGAGGGAGTATTATTAACCATTAGAAGATTAGGGAAAAGCCTCTAGAAAGAGATGCTGAGCTGAACCTTCAATGGATCAAAGATCATAAACCACCCTCACACACTAGGAATCCATTCCTCATAGATTATAAAGAAAGTCAGTTACATCAGATCTCTAAATTGTAAGAGACCTTAGATTTTATCAAGTGCCAGCCTCTCATTTTATAGTAGATAAAAATGAAGTTGGAGAACATAAAGAATTTGCTTAGTCACATAGATTATTAATAGAAGAACTAAGACTAGAATCCAGGTCTCCAGCCTTCCAGTGCTCTTTTTTTATTGGGCAGACCTCTATTTCTTCTAAAGTTAGGTATAGAGAAGAAGGATTATGAAGTGATTGTTGTGAAGTGTTGTTTCTGTTCAGTCATTTCAGTCCCTTCTGACACTTTGGGACTCCATTTGGGGTTTTCATAGGAAATATACTGGAGTGATTTGCCATTTCCTATTCCTGCTTATTTTACAGATGAGGAAAGTGAAGAAAACAGGGTTAAATGACTTACCCAGGGTCACATAGCTAGTCAGTGTCTGAGGCCAGATCAGAACTCATGAGGAACATTCCAGATTCCATGCCCAGAACTCTATACCACGTAGCTGCCCCATAATTGTCTTGATTGTTTATCCTTTTTTCCTTGTGCTTATATGGTACAATGCTTGGCATATAGTAAATGTTTAATAAATTATTTTATTAATCAATTAATTATACTACCAAAAGAAGTACAGTAGTATTAAAATTTGGTTGCATATACAGGCTTTCAAAAAAAATTTTAGAGATGTGGTAGCCTTGCTTGGATGACTCTCTCCTTGAGGGCAAATCTCTCTCCTCTCCCCCTAAGAGTGACCTGCAATAGTCTTTTACTTTTAGCCAATCTCTTGTAATCAGGAAGCTTTGCATTTCCCCCTTGGCTAGAAAGAAGCAATGTAAATGTTTTCAGGCTCTTGCAATGTGGGTAGCCTACAGGAAATATTCAGCCTTGCCAGGAATAACAGTTCGATCATGCATGTGGCAGAAAATCTTCAGGGGTGGTTGCTGGATGGGTTTGCCCATCACAATGAGCAAGTTGCCTCATCCCTTGTTGTAAGCATGTTAATTCAGGCTTAGCTCCTCTAAAACCTTAAAGGCCTGAGCAAATCTCTCTCTTTGCCCCCTCCCTCTTAAAGGAAAAAAAAAAACAACGACCTCTCTATTTTCACACATTATTGGCAGGATTTAAATGATACAGGGGTCTTTGCTAAATCTTTGCCACAGCTGTGAGAACTGTTAAGCATACATCAGCTAACACAGACTGAAAACCTGCCGATGGCATAAACGCAGTAGGACTCTGTTCACATGTGCTTTGCTTTGCAATATGTCAAATTAGCATCAGGGCACAATGTAGCATTTCAGATGTAGGTCTCTTTAGAGCTATGGGCTTCTCTTACATGAGTTTTGAGCCACCTGTAAACTGGCTTCTCAGATTCAGCTAGAGAAATTAGTTACAACTTATCTGATGCTCCAAACCCCTATTTTCCATGGGTGCGGAGTCATGGGGATGTTCATGTGTTACAATATACACAGGGAGAATATATCAAGGCTTCTGGGGCATTTCTGATTTAACAGGAGTCAGTTAAAGCTCACTTAAGTTATTTTTTAAATCCCTTTACTGGGTTACATTTAAACTATTCTCTATATTAAATTCATTCTGTTTCTCACCAAGATGCCAACTACAAACAAGAAGTCTCACACAGAGTAGCCCCAGGAAACCCTGTTTTGGTTAGTGGTCAGTCATTCAGTCCACAAGCATTTGTTAAGCACTTGCAATGTTTTACAAGCTCTAGAAATAAAAAAGGCCAAAAAAAGTGGTTTCTGCCCTCAAGAGCTCACATTTTAATGGGCAAGACAATATGCAAATAATTATGTGCAAGATATTTACAATATAAATTGAAGGTAATCCCAGATCATTAGCAGTGTGGAGAGGAGGACAGAAAGACCTCTTCCAGAAACTGAACCTTACAGGATGATACAGAAGCCATGAGGCAGAGAAATGAGGAAGGAATAAATTGCAAACATAAGGAAAGTCAGTGAAAAGGTCTGGGGAAGCTCAGGTGAATCACCATTTGCCATCTAGAGACCCAACACACCTGAAGTACTCTTGGAAAGAAGGAATTTTGATCTTGTCCTTATCTTTATGATTAGGGAGCCAGTGTCATGGGTATCTTGTTCTCATAATGTCCCTTACCTTTATTTCTCTTCTAAGAGTAAGTCTTCTGCTCCTTTATTCATGAATATGATCTGTTTTCCCCCAATTTAAAATGATTCCATTCACCTTGTGCTCTGATCTATTCCAAGTGACTTAAGAATCTTACATTGATCTGTTCAGTATAGTGTGAATGGAGTCCTGAACTCGATGCCTGAAAAGTCTGCCTTTTTTTAATTAAATGTTTATTGTTTTATTTTGTTTTTTATATCACTGAATTTCTCTAAAGTATCTCATCCATTCCAACAAAACCACCACATTTAACTAATAATTTTAAAAGAAAAATCTGAAAAGATGTGTGATGTGCAACATCCTTAGGTCTACACCTCTACAAAGAGAAGGATTCACATATTTTCTTTGATATCATGCTTATTCTTTGGAATTTTGCCACTTCCACTTTTTGCTGTTTGTGATTTTTTTTGTCAATATATAATATTTTAGCCATTATGTGCTTCACTCTATCACATCATGCAAATCTTTCCAGGTTTCACTGTTTTCATTGTATTCATCTTTATTTAAAACATAATACTATTCCATTTCCCTCATGGAAAACATTTTTATCCATTCCTAAAATGATGAAAATCCACCGCATTTCCAATTTCTTGCTAATAAAAATATTTTGGCATTTATTCTTCTTTCTTGTTATTGACATATTCCTCCTAGTGTTATAAGCCTAGTAGTGGACTCCCTTATTCAAAGAATAGTTACTTTTTAGTCACTCTATTTGTATAATTGCAATTTGCTTTCAAAAATGTTATATTGGCTATGATACAGTAGTATACCAATTTGCCTATAGTCCCATAAACCTTCCAACATTGACTCTTCCCATTTTTTGCTTTCTTAATCAATTTGCAAATAGTGAGATTAAAACTCAAAATTGTTGGGGGATGGGTTCCAAACCCTCACCTTCTGTCTTATAATCAATACTCTGTATTGGTTCCAAGCCAAAAGAATGGCAAGGGCTAGGCAAAGAAGGCTAAGTGACTCACTCAGAGTCATACATCTAGGAAGTGTTTGAGGTCATATCTGAACCCAGGACTTCCTGTCTCTAGATCTGCCTCTCAATCCACTGAAGCACCTAGTTGCCCTCACAGGAATATTTTAACTTGCATTTCTCTTATTATTTGTAACAGTGTATTCTTTCATGAGTTTATTAATAGTATGCAATTCGTCTTCTGACAATTGTTCATATCCTTTGACCCCTTATCTATGCTTAATGGATTCTGGAAACCTAGTTTTCAACTGAACTTCTGAAACTTACTTTCCCTAGGACTTTGGGAATTCACCTAAATTCTATGAACTTTGGTTTCATCATCTGCAAAATTAGAGAATAATAGCATAGATATTTGTAAGAATCTAAAAGCATTGTATAAATGTTTGTAAAATCTATTTAAAAATCTTTTCAGACTTTAAGATACTATATTTAATAGCAATTATAGTTATTATTGAGAAAGAGCAGCTTAATAGGAGAGAAAATACAAACTTTAGTGCCAAATTATTAAAATATTAGCTTACTAGCTTATGCATTCCTGGATGAAATTTAAAATTCCTGGTGCCTTAATTTTCTCACCTCTAAAAGAAAGAATTATTCTTGTATTAACTAACCACTTTACACTTTACCTACCCATCAAAACTGACTATATACTTCCAAGGGAAAATATGGCTAAGTATTTGCACAGAAAAGACCAGTACTAAATGGAAAGTTAGATATCCAACCACAAAAACCAAGAGAAACATGAAAAGGTGAATAAGAAACAGAGGGGAAAGAAAGAAAACTCTTATTTTTAAATTTGCCTCCTTAAGAGTTTCAATAATATCTAATTATTTGTATTCCTATAAGGAGAAATGTTATGTGTAATTCTCTGTAGTGAACTCTATTCACTATTATAGTATCTACTATTATAGTAATTAGAAGAATTATTCGCAGGGAGAAGTTGGAGTACTAAATGGCCTAAGATGATAAGGGGGTGGTTGGGAAAGAGGGTGGTGAGTAGTAGAGGACACCAAGAGAAACTTGAATGAATAAGAAAAATAGGATATTCTATTACACAGAAAGAGGGCATGGGAAGGGGAGGGGATAAATATTATTATAAGAAGGAGAGGAAGAGAGCATTGAGAGGTATTATTTAAACCTTACTCTCAGTGGAATTAACCCTGAAAGGGAAGAGTAGCTATATCCATTGAGATATAGAACTCTATCTAACACAACTGAGAAAGTCAGAAGGGATAAACCAAGAGGAGCAGAGGAGTGGGGAGGTCAAAAAAGGGAGGGGAGGAGAAGGGAGAGGGAATTCATTAGGCCTTAAAAATAAAAAGATGGCAATAACAAGGGAGGGGGCAGAAAGGGAAGTAAATCAAGGGAGGGGACAAGGATTACTGGTTTAAAACAAGTCACTGGTTTAAAAGGAAATAGCCTAAGAAGAAGGGGTAGAACTAAGAGAGGATACCAAAATGTTGGGGAATACACAACTGGTAATTATAACTCTGAATGTGAATGGGATGATTGATTATACTAAATTAAAAAGCTTTTGTCCAAACAAAAACAATGCAACCAAAATCAGAAACAAATTGGGAAAAAATCTTTATAACAAAAAAAATCTGACAACGGTCTAATTACTCAAATATACAAGGAATAAAATCAATTGTATAAAAAATCAAACTATTCCCCAATCTATAAATGGGCAAGGGACATGAATAGACAATTTTCAGATAAAGAAATCAAAACTATCAATAAGCACGTGAGAAAGTGCTCTAAAGCTCTAATAATTAGAGAAATGTAAATCAAAACAATGCTGAGGTATCACCTCATACCTAGCAGATTGGCTGAAATGATAGTAGGGGAGAGTAATGAATACTGGAGGGGGATGTGGCAAAATTGGGATATTAATGTATTGCTGGTGGAGTTGTGAACTGATCCAACCATTCTGGATGGCAATTTGCAACTACGCTCAAAGGACTATAAAACATTGCCTGCCCTTTGATCCAGCCATACCATTGTTGGGTCTGTACCCTAAAGAGATCATAGATAAACAGACTTGTTCGAAAATATTTATAACCACGATTTTTGTGGTGGCAAAAAACTGGAAAATGAGGGTATGCCCTTCTATTGGGGAATGGCTGAACAAATTGTGAAATATGCTGGTGATGGAATATTATTGCACTGAAAGGAATAATAAACTGAAGGAATTCCATGTGAACTGGAAAGACCTTCAGGAATTGATGCAGAGTGAAAGGAGCAGAGCCAAAAGAACATTGTTCCCAGAGACTAATACACTGTGGTAAAATAGAATGTTATGGTCTTCTATACTAGCATCAATGCAATGATCCGTACCAATTCTGAGGGACTTATGGAAAAGAACCCTACCCAAATTCAGAGGAAGAACTACAGGAGAGGAAACACAGAAGAAAAGCAACTGCTTGAACACATGAGTTGAGGTGGACATGATTGGGGACCTGAAACTACTACACCTATGCAACTATCAACAATTTGGAAATAAGTCTTGATTGATGACACATGTTAAAACTATGGGGGGGGGGTTGGGGGTGAAGGGGAAAGTAAGAACATGAATCATGTAACCATGATAACTTTTCTAAAAAATAAAAAATTATTAAATGTCTTTAAAAAAAGGATAAAGATAAATAGTATTAAAGAGAAGAAAAGCAAATATCCACAAATCTCATAAAAATTCTCCAAATCATTTAAAATAAGAAAATTCAAGCCAGAAAAAATCTAAAAGTTTATCCTATTTTCATTAAAGTAGCATATGTAATGTGGTAAAGGGAGGAAAAAGACAGTGTTGGATAAGCCAAAAGAACAAAGACACTAGTATCTCTTGATGAAACTTCATTTGCCAATCTATTCTGGAAAATAATTTGGATATAGCAATTTCACTGCTGAATATCCACCTTTAGATCAATAACACAAAGATCTCTTGGTGCTTTTTAGGAGGTACATTAACAGGTAGTTAAATTTAGCAACTGATTGTATAAGGAAAATAGCAGAGAAAAAAATCGTTAGCAAATATGGATGTTATGCACTTCAATGAAAGGGAAAAAAAAGTTATTGCAGTAATAGAAGTCAAGTAGCCAGGAAAAGTAATGGATTTTGATATGAATTCTGGAAATGTTGAATTTTATGTGCAATTAGAGATTTCCATTGGATAGTTGGAACTATCAGACTGGAGCTAAGAGAGACTGGCTCTGTAGCTATTGTTTTGATATTCATTTACAAATTCTGAATAGCTCAAACCAAAAAAGTGGAATTATAAGGAATTACAAAGAGAGATTGGAGAAAAAAGAGGAGACTTCTGAGAGCTCATAATAGAGGAATATCTATGTGTAGGTGGCTTGAAGAGCCAAGGCTACAGTAAAGAATATGGAAAAAAAAGATATTCAGATGGTGGGAGACAAACTGGACACTATGGTGTCAAAGGAAGCAAAAAGGGTAGAAATTTTCAAGAAGGGGATGGGAGGAGCCAGCAATAGTGTCAAATGCATCAAAGATGTCAAGAATGATAGGACTGAAGGAATTCCATTAGAATTACTTATTAGGAGGTAACTGGTTACCTTAGAGAGTGTAGTTTCAGTGCAACAGTAATTAGAAAAGCCAGATTTTTTTCCCCAGCTCTGGAAATACTCATCAAAAGATAAAGTTGAAAATTCATTATAGAATGGCTCTTAGAGATACATTTAATGAGTTGGTTGTTAAATCACACAGCGAAGAAAAGTTTTTCAATTGATCTTTTTGTTCAAAAATGATTTTCCCCCTACTTACTGTGCATTCTGTATCCTACTTGATATAGGTTCTGAAAACTCATTTATAGAAGTATAATTCCTCTTATAAACATTCAAAACATTCAAAAATGTTTTTTTTTAAGAATAAAGAATAGGAGTACATAGGACAGTGTTCAGATTGTCCTATGGGATCATAGCAGTATAAATATTAAACCATTGAAGACTCTAGAAGTTATCTAGTCCAATGTCTTCATTTTATATATGAGTAAACTGAGGCCTAGAGGGTTTAAGCAACTTGCATTAGTTCACACAAGTATTAATTTGTAAAGCCATTTTTTCATGCCTAGATCCTTCTGGGTCCAAATCTATCATTATTTCATTTAACAATTCTCCATAGAGATAAATAGATTAAGCCTTAAAAAAATCACATCATTAATAATTCAGAAGATCTGACACCTGTTCAAAATCCTGTTGAATAGTTTGTTTGAACAATTTGATTCAGAGTATTGTTAGTGGGTTTGCATCATCTGTTTTAGCTTGACCATCTCTTTGAGGATGATTAGGTATTAAAGTGATAGAACAGATGAGACTTCTTTCCAAAACTTTCTGTATTAATTACCTGCCCCAATGGATCTGATTGTTCTTCCCTCTTTAAGTTAATTTCAATATACTTAAGTATTAAGTATTTCTTCTCTCCAACCTCTTTACCCTTCCAGTGTATTGATCTTCTCCCCTGTTCATCCCACTCGCTTCTTTATGGAATATAAATTTATTCTATTTTTTCTGTTTTCCTATTTTTCTTAATATTATCTCCTTTTTTCCTCTAGTTTTATTTATATATATATAAATATACATATACATATATATATATCAAGTTTTATATATATATTTTATATATATATTTTATATATATATATATAAAACTTGATATTTCATCCTATACAGTTTGTCAGTGTTCCCTCTAAGTAAACTTTTTCTAGTTACCCTGTTGATAATAACAATTTTTAATATTTACCAATATCTTCTTTTCTTGATTGAACTTATTGGGTCCCTTAAAGAAAAGTATTGTTTTTTTTCTCACGCCCTATAGAAAAGTATAAGGGTAGAAAAAGGACTAGTGGGGAGGGAAGCAAAACTAGGGAGGGAGAGTGTAGGGTTCAAAAGACCCTAAAGAAGAATAAAAGGGGAATAAGAAGGGAGGGGGGAGAAAGGGAAGTACAATAAGGGAGGGGATTAGAGGAACTGATTAAAAACAAAACACTAGTATAGAAGGAAATAGTGAAAGAAGAAAGGGCAGGACAAGGAGAGAGAATCAAAATGTCTGGAATACACAGTTGTTAATTATAACTTTGAATGTGAATGGGATGAAATCTCCCATAAACAAATGGAAGCAAATAACAGAGTGGATTAGAAACCAAAATCCTACCATTTGTTGTAGACAAAAACACATATGAGACATGCAGACATACATAGAGTAAAAATTAAAGGCTGGAGCAAAATCTATTGGGCTTCAACTGAGAAAAAGAAGGCAGGAGTTGTAATCATGATTTTTGACAGAGCCAAAGTAAAAATATATCTGATTAAAAGAGATAGGGAAGATACATTCTGATAAAAGGCAGTATAAACAATGAAGAAATAACAGTACTCAACATGTATGCACCAAATGGTATAGCATCTAAATTTCTAAAGGAGAAACTGGCAGAGTTCAAGGAGGAAATAGATAATAAAACTCTACTAGTAGGAGACCTAAACATTCCTCTATCAGATCTAGATAAATCAAACCAAAAAAATAAATAAGAAAGGGATAAGAGAGGTGAACGAAACCCTAGAAAAATTAGTTTTAATAGATATATGGAGAAAAATAAATAGAGACAAAAAGGAATAGACCTTCTTTTCAGCAGCACATCGAACATTCACAAAGATTGACCAAAATTTTCTGTATTTAACAAGGAAAAGTATACTCTTTGTCATAAAAAAGTATCCAGCAATCTGTTTTATTTTTTTATTTTTTTTTTAAATCATACCTTCTGTCTTGGAACCAATACTGTTAATTGGTTCCAAGGCAGAAGAGTGGTAAGGGCTAGGCAATGGGGGTTAAGTGACTTATCAATCTGTTTTAGATAGACAATTGGTACTGTTATATTTTAATTAAGAACTAAGAGAGAAATATAATTTTGGGGTTTTGAAGCATATTTCATGCTTTCAATAAATTGCCTTCCAGTAATTTAAAATCCAACCCATCCATTCTGCTTTGTAAGTCTTAGAGTGGGAGGAGAAAGCAGACTGATGGGATAAAACAAATATATTGGAAAAAATTTCATTCTATTAGTATTGTTCATCAATTCTGCATCCTTCTTCCACCACTTCACTTTTTAATCTTTTTCCTTGGCAATATATTAGCATAGTATTGATTCCAGGGAAGCACACAGTTTTCCAGGGGTTATCCTTTGCTCTTACCACAAGGCTGTCTTGCATATTTTTTTAATAATAAGCTCTTTATGATCTCATTGTTTATATTGCTTTCTTCCTTTTGTGCAAAGTAACAAGATTCTGTGGAAGGTGCATTGGTCTGGTCATTGAGAATTGTGACTTTTCAACTATTCTTAACCTCTATCTTAAATGAGATCAGTTTTTGGTCTGTAATGAGTCACAGAATATTCATATACACCATATTCCTCTCCATTGCCCTTTGAAGCATGCAATGTACTCCTCTCCACTACCTTCAACTTCAATTTTTTTGGAGACAGTGATATTCCATGACTTTTAGCTCTACAGTATCATTGGAAAACTTAACAAAAAAGCTTTATTTTTTCAAGGAGAAGGATGGGGTCATAAAAAATTTACAAATCCAAATGATAGGCAGCATGCTATGTTGAACAGAAAGCTAGAGTCGGAGTCAGAGTGACTTGGGTTTAACTGCTACATATTACTATCTATGTGATTCTGAGAAAGTCATAACTTTTCAGTTCTCTAGGTAATTTTCTAAGACCATAAGTTGCAGACAACGTGCTAGCCTGAATTGCTTGATAAATTTATTTTTTCTAGGGATTCCTTATACTGATACAATCACAGATTCAGCCCAATCCCCATAATATACACTATTTAATTTGCATATACAACTTTATAGGATATTCTAGATTATACTGGTTAGCTAAAAATTAGTGATGATAATGATACTGTTATTCTGGCTTTCTTCTATTATATAACATTTTCTTATGATCATGATTGGTCTCTTCAGTTCTTAAATACAATCAACACTACTTGATGTTAAGCAAATTTTCTTCTTTTGGGTTTCTTAAATCTAAAAACTTCCCCAAGGGATAAATGAAAATATCTGAGAAGTGTATCTTGTTGTCTCAGTCCTTCAAAAGAACTTAACAGAAGCAATTTTCCGTTTCAGTATTCATGATACATTTACATGTGTTATAACTCTGCCTGAGGTAGACTCTGAGATGCACTTGGGTTTCTGTACTTGGTGTCATCATGACATAGAGTTGAAGCACTGTGACTTCTTTCAGAGGCAGATGGATTTCTTTTGACATTTATAAGGTTAGATGCTTGCTTGTTAAATGAATTATGAAACCCAATATTTTCTGCACAGAATTATATTACAGTGATTGTTATCAGTTTTATCACCTCTTAGGATACTGAATCCAGAACTGATATTTTGTTCAGAGAAAAATACATGTACAAAATACAACTTAGATAAGTATAGTTTTCCAAATAAAATTTTCTGTGACCGAGTTGATTATATAGATATATACTTAATAACACTTAGCAAAGAATTCTCACTCTCTATGGTCAAGATATAATGGATAAAATACAGTTCTCATGAAATGACCCAGAAGTTTAGCTCTCTGTAAGTTAACAGGGTAATGTGACAGCCTCTTGTGCCCAAAACCATCTCTCCTAAACTCAGAAATTAAGATGATCATGTAATCTTAGAATGTATCAATGCAAAAATAATATTCAAAACAAAGAAGGAAACTCTTTCCTTGTCATAATGTAGTTCATGAATTGAGTCATTCTTGGGGTACTACCTTATGGGAAAGACATTGATAAACTGGAATGTATCCATAGGAAGATAAATATATCAAGAATACCTGAAAGTATGCCATACACAGATTGCTTGAAAGAACTGAGTGGGGTTTGCTAGTTAAAGGGGGACTGAGGGCACATGAGAATTTTACTTAAGCATTTGAAAGGTAGGCATGTGAAAAAAATATTAGACTTGTTACCTTGGTCCCAGAAGACCTTATAATTAAAAAATTGAAATAATAGAGTTTAGTCAGATATAAGGGAAAAGCAAAACAAAATAAACAAAAAATAATTATGACAATAACAAAATTTGCTGACAAGAACTCTCTAAAAATGGAAAAGACTGTACCAGAAGGTAACGAGTTTATCCTTGGAAGTTTTAAAATTGAGAATAAAAGGGCACTTGCCAAATATGCTGGCAAGATTTTCGGTCAGATATACATTGGACCAATGCAGCAAACTCCATTCCAAATTCCAACTCCCAGATTCTATGAACATTCATTTTCATTTGTAACAAGTGTTTTGTTAAAATATCTCTAACTAAGATAAATGGCAACAATACCACTAAGATTCCTGCATAAAAGCCATGGCTTATTTTCAAGTTAATGCTTTGAAACTTTTTAATATTTTAAAATGACCAAAAAGCTTTTTCAGTCATTTGTACTGTTTTCTGTGTGGCAAAATGCTTTCTACTGTTTTGGCTTTTTGTGTTTTTAAGGAACAAGAATGCTCTGTAGTTCCTTTTGATTCTGTGAGATGTCAGTTTTGCTGTTCTTAATTTGTAAATAAGGACTTTGAGACAATTGGTAGCTGACCTAATTTATTTTACATAATAGCCCATTTGTCACAAAATTAAAATTTTGATATTCTAGGAAAGGTTTTAGCCCCTATATTTTCTGATTTTTTTCTATTGTTTAAAACAGCATATTTTTTTAAATACAACTAACTACTTGATAGATAATTTGATTAGTTTTTGTATTCCTGCCTCCTCTTTAGTAAAATATTACCAAATTATTTATAGCAGCACTTGTAGGTAAAGAATTGTACAAAGAGTGCATGGCATTGAGATAGGAAATGCCTAAACAAACTATGGTATGGAATGGAATGGAATTGAATATTACTGTGCTGTAAGAAATATAAAATATGAGAAATTCAGAGAAACAGAGAAACATATAATTTGATGCTGAGTAAGATAAATAGAACCAGGAAAGAACTAAACACAACAATTACAACTATATAAATGAAAAAAGAGCTCCTTCCCTTCTTTGTAGATGTGGGTGACTATGGATATGAAGCATAGATTTCTTAGACATGTTAATTAGTTTCACTGAACTCTTTCATCTCCACCATTTTTCTTTATTAAAAGGCATGGCTTACCAGGTAAGAGGAAGGATAGAAAGGGTACACCAATTAATGTTATGTAAAAACAAAACAAAAATATCAATAAACATTTTAAATTGAAATGATTATATGTGAAGGAAGAAGGGAACTGGGTCAGATAGGAATCTAAAAATATTCAATATTTTGGTGTTTTTTTTATAAAATTTGGACTCTAATTCCTAATTGTCCTTCTATCCAATTCCTTATTCTGCAGATCATTCTGCACAGACAATCTTTATTCAGATGAAACCACTCAGGTGTATTCTACACATCTGGATTAAGGTGAAAAGACAGATGAACCTTTACTGATCACCAATCTCATCTACAGTTTTGAATCTTCCAAATAATCTGTTCTCATTATCCTACTTAAACCTAAAAGGCATAAATAGTAAAGGAACTATGGTGTAGTAAAAGTGGAGAATGTAAAGTTAGGAACCTGACAAGGAACATTCGTTAAAATGGTCTCATAGACCCCAGTGAGGAGACAATAATTTCTTCATGGAGGATTGGAATATGAAAAAAAATCGAGTATGTGAGACATATCAACAGGAATTAAGTGAATCTCCCATTGAACTCAGCATAAATCAGAACTCATTGGGAAGTAGAGCCCTTTAGACTTGAAGGATGGCCAAAGGTCCCATGAGGATGGAAAGATTTCAATTTGAAGGTAAAGGGAGACCTTTTCTACTTGAGATAAGTGTTATACTATCCTTTTTGATTATTTTTCTCATGCTGCTGATAAATTAATGCTCCTTAGTTAATTCTGTGACTCATAGACATTGGTATTTCTTTTGATTCCAATATCGAACCTAAACAAATAGGTGAATCATAGGCACTACATCAGACTTGACTTAAAACATTAGGATAATTCTTCTTTTGGAATTACCTTAAGAATCAATTTATAAGCTCTAGAAGAAAAAAAAGTTAATTTTCATTCCTGTTCCTATCCAAACTTTTTTATATAGTGTGTATAGTCCTAGCCAACTTGATTCCCCACCAGTTTTGCCTTTGGATCATGCCTGGGTGTTTCCTATACTAAAATAATTACGATTTGTTACCACTGAGGCTATGGAAGCTCTGACTGCAATTCCAAAAGGGAGTTCCCAAAATGTTTTGAGCAATGTTTGAAGGAATCATTAGTATAAGTGACTAGCCTCCCAAAGAGAGGATAATATTATTTGGAATATATAAATTCTGGTATGTTTCTTTTTTAAAACCAGGCTCTAGATACTCAATCCTATTGTTGAGTAATTTTGGATCATGCATTTTAATTTTTCCCCTTTCATCCATAGCTTGCCTTATCCTCAAGGTTTTTGCTTTTGATTTTTTAGATAAATTCCTTAATGGTTAAAGAAGTGGCACAAGATGACTTTTAAAAAATATCATATGCCAATGATGCAAACTATGAGAACAAAGGAAATAATGTATAAGGACCACCCACCCTCTACTCACATCTAGTTCAACAAGTAGCAAGCACTTAATAAATGCTTTTTGAATTCACGTGATCTTTAGTAAAAACATGCTTTAAAATGTTTGTTGATTTATTGATTAGTAATGACCTTTATTTTTGCCTTTAAAAATCAATGCATTCTATTCTGATGCAATGCACACTTTGCAACAAATATCCAAATGAAATTCCTACCATCCAGCACAAAATACATAACTTTCAAACAATTCATTTAATGACTGTTTACATTTGAAGAGGACGTACCTTTTAATTTTGATACTTGACCAGTATTTTTCTCTCTTTTCAAGGCTGATTTCACTTGATGTACTCATCATAAAAATATTCATTATTTCTACTGTCTTGACTGAATCACTTTATAGAAATCATTCCATGTTTTTATTAATTTTTTTCATTGAAAAAAATCCAGACCTGTGATGGCATTGATGAAAAGAAATTCCTTCCTCAAATGCAAATTTGTAAGTATAATTTATAGCTTTGGAGAGTTGTCTGAAGCACTGAGCAGTAAAATCATTTGTCCACAGTCACACAACACTTAGTATGTGTAGGAAACTAGGCTTCAACTTAGGTTTTTCCCTATCTCAGCTATCCATTAAACCATATTACTTTTCTGGTGTTTCTTTATAGCATAAAAATATTATATTACATTCACATACAGAAGTTAATTTAACCATTTCTCATTAGTAACAGTCTTTAGCCATTATCAGGTATATGCTTGTTAAATGTTTCATGCTGTTGGTAATTTACTAGGTATTATACAAAGAATGTTAAACAAGCTTCCTGACTTCTAAGAAATTTCATTATAAAACCAGTTTTATAAAACTAATAGTTAACATGCTAGATATATCATATCTTTCTGATATAATTCAAAGAATTTCCCTCTGTAGATATCTGAAAGCTCAAATACTATTCTTCATGATTTAATTTTTAGATTCATATTGTAGATGGTCATATTAGATGTTTTTTCCATTTGAATACAGAAAACTATTATTTGGAATATATAAATTCTGGTATGTTTATTTTTAAAAATCAGGATCTTGATCTTATTATTGAGTAATTTTGGATCATGCATTTTAATTTTTTTCCCTTTCATCCATAGTTTCAGCATTAGGTGTAGATTAGATAGAGTATTGGATGTGAATCATGAGGATGAGTTATAATCCTGCCTTAGATAATAACTATCTGTGTAACCATGGAAATTACATTTAACCTCTCTGAGTCTCATTTTCTTTACCTATAAAATGGGAATGATATTGCCTCCCCTTGAGGTTATCATGATGATCAAATTATTTATTTATATATATATATATATATATGCATATATATATATATTTGTAGTATGTATTTGTGAAGTCCTCTGCAGACTTTAAAGCACTGTATAAATGATCTCATGATGATGATGATAATATCTGTAAATTTCTACTCTATACTAGACATTGTATGGAGTACTGCATACATGATCTCTTCCTTCATCATTGTTGTCATTGTCATCCTTATCATCATCAATCAGTTTCATTGTCACCAATATTTTTATTTTTATTTTCATTTAATGAGAACTAGCTATGTGAGAAGCATTTGACATGGCCTCTATATAGAACTCATTTAGCCCCAAATAAGAGAATCAGTGAAGAGGAAACTAATGAAACAGATGATTAATCAATGGTAAGGTCTAGAGTATTACTTTACTTGATAGATCTTGAACATAGTTTTATCTAGCTTCTGAAGAAAAAACTCTGGAAAAATGACATGACAGAAAAGATTAAGGGATGTGTGTGCATGTGTGTGTGTCTGTGTCTGTGTGTGTGTGTTCACTCTTTTGCAGTCTGATCTCTATTTGTTTTTCTAGACTATTTCCAACTGTTTCTTCCCATGAATATATGGCTCCCTTTAAAAACATTTACTCTATATCTTTTACATCCAATTTGTGCTTTTCTGTCTTTCTCTCTCTCTGTTTCTAATCTCCCCTCGGCTTAGGAAGCTTCCCGTTTCTGCTTCCTATGGACTCCATTCTATTTATTTTGGTCAATCAAAATGTTCTACATTTTCCAAGGCTCAACTGTAGTCAACTTCTCAATGAAGCATTCATTAAATCTTATTTTTTATTACTTGAGTTACTTGGAATATTTCCCTAAAACAATGATACTAATAAAATTAATGCAAATGAAAACAACTCTGAGGTTTCAGTTCACACTCTGCAAAATAGCAATTTTTTCCCCAAAGACATTTAATGAAATGTCATAGAAAAAAATAGCAACAAACCATTTCTCTTCTCATCCTCCTTCTCCTCTTCCTCCTTATTTTCCTTCTTCTCCTTTTTTCTTACACTACAATAGTATTCCATTACAATCAAAAGCCACAACTTGTCCAGCCATTCTCTAATTGATGGATATTCCTTCAGTTTCTGGTCCAAATAGACATACTGAAAAAATATGAGAATAGCTAATCCTAGATTGGTAGTGATTACGTGGGAAATCTAATGTACTAATGTTGGAACTATGAATTATTGGTCTGGTTGTTCTGGAAAATAATTTGGAATTGGATGGAAAAGGTGACTAAAATGTTCATTTATCTCAAGTCAGAGATTCCATTGTTAAGCATATACCCAAAGAAACATAATTTTTAAAAGCTTCATGTACACCAAAATATTCATGGCAGCCCTTGGATATAGTAACAAGAACTAGAAACAAAATAGATACCTGTTGATTAGGGAATCGCTAAACAAGCATTGGCATGTTAAGGGAATAGAATATTAATGTGATATAAAAATGATTAATATGATTAGAATATAGCCATGTGAATACATATGAGTTGATTCAAAATGAAGTAAGCAGAATGAGGAACACAATATACACAACGATTACAACAATGCAAATGTAAAATGCAAAACAACAAATTAATTAAAGAACTATAGAATTATAATGACCCAGTCTGGGAAATGCTATGAGAAAGCATCAATCTCTTTTCAGTGGGAGGGGATTATAGGTACGAGACCCTGGGGATACTACTACAAAGAAGTATGTAGCATGTTTACAGAAGACCATTACCTCTGGTATGATGATTTGAGTCCTTTTCAGGGCTGCTTTCCTCTCTTGGTGACCAATGGCACCCACCTCTCACTTGTGGTTCCAAGAAACTATAGCATGAACAGGAGCCATACCCTAGTAAACCTTCTGGTTAGACAAACTAAAACTAGGTAGACAGTAACTGACAGGCCTCATACCCACTGACAAATTGGGGGGTGTCTACTGCAGGCATGTGAAGGTACAAAGGGTAGAAGAGAATAATTTGTTCCAAAGACCATGAAGGCAGTAGAAGAAACAAGTGCCTTGTATCTAATAGAGCTTGGTTATACATCAAAGAAGCTAAGGTCATCCACTTCATTCCTAACCAGCAACAGTCATCTAGACTTTTGTCTTGTCATTGTACTCTGGAAGAGAGACTTTGTGCTATTCTCTTTCATTTAAATCCAGTTTGTGTGCAAATCAAAAGACATCACCACGTTGTCATTTTGATCCTTTTTTGAGTATGAAGGACTTATTGGTGTATTTTGATATTTTGATATATTGGTTAGTTTTGCAGAACATTTCTGGACGTCTTTATTATTCATTTTTACTGGTGCTGGGTAAGAGGGATGATGAAAAATGTAGGTGATATAATAAAATTTAACAACTTTTTTTTAAAAAGTAATAATTAATGGGTAAATGCTAAACTTTTAGCAGACTTTATTTAGTAAAGATTGTCAAATCTTTCCTTTAGTTATCTCTGTGTCTATCTGTTTCATCTATATATATGGCATTATTATAAAGTATGTGGATGACATGAAGCTTGCAGAAAGAGCTAATTTCTTGTCTGACAACAGTAGAAGCCTAAAATAATCCATTTCAACCTTAACATACATTATTTTTTTACTAGCACTACCTTTGTCCTTGGGACATGCTGAATTTATAACACCTCTATCCTTTGGGGGGGCCTGTCAAGTATTTTTAAACAATTGTATTGCTTCTCACATTTTCAATAAAGTCAGTCTTGTAAAATAAGTGTCAGTATTTTTAAGGAGCTCCTGTCACGTACGATCCACTTAAGTACTATTCCATTGCCTCATCTTGGCACGGAGATGACTCTAAGTTCTGGAAGGCTATAGCAACAGAGTCCTACCAAGATTCTGGCAGGTTCTACCAACCTGGATATGCTTCAAATATGGACTCTGGCAGTCTTTGTGTCTGTCATCTAAAGGCTAGCCTAGTTAAGCACGGAGGATCATTACCAGAACTCTGAACACCAAGTGATGAATATTTTTGCAGTCACATGAAATGAGGAAAGTCATATACTAAGGAATATAGGGAAAGTTACATATTTCAGTAGAGAGATTAGCCATGATGAAATCATGAATCCTTGTTAGTATGGAAGTGTGAAATAACACTCTTTAAGTACCAACTTTTAAGAAACTAAGCCATGTGATTTTTTTTAGAAACATTGGACGATTTTATTTTATCTTAAATCTATAAAGTTTCTTTTGGCTAAAATGAGTAGTAAGAGTTAAAAAGGAAAAATGTTTCTGGCTTCAGCAATTGAATACTTGTTATGTACAAATCATTCTGTTTTTAAAATTTACATAACAAATTTAAAAATGGATTTTTCTCAGATTATTAAGAAAGATAACTGTTGTCAACATTTAGAATGAAAAGTATTATATTAGTGTGCATTAAGTTGCATCTTAAAAAGTTAGCCAAGAAATATTCAAAACAAGACCAAAGGTCTGTTTTACCATATTCTGTAGTTTCTTGAATTTTTGTGGAAATTTACAAGAATAGAGTTGTGAAAAAGTAGACATACAAACTTGCTCCCTCAGCAAGATGCTGGATTATAATGTAGAGTCGAATTAATTAAATAGTAGTCATTGGATCAAATTCTGTTTTTCTTTCTAAAATTTATTATTATTATTATTATTTTAATACCAATATGATGGGATAAAATGCCAAGGAAATATTCTCCTGTTGCTCTTTTATTCAGTCTCATCTTCTACTTGTTGTGGATACTATTATGAAGGATTGGGCTTCAACATATAATAACAGATGCTTTTGCACTTCTGGCAAGAAAGAGCTTAACTCAAAGGCTGGGATGATTTGAGGCCTGCTTAGAGCTGATTTGGCAGCTGGTAGATGATTCTTCAGGAAAAGGGGATGCTCAGCTTAGAGGAAAAGTTGGTTGTAGTGCATTGGCTATAATTCAAATTGATTGAGTAAGGCAGAAAACCCCTTTCTTTTGAAGTAGTTTTGTAACAGAAACCAGGAACTGGCTTCCAAATTGTGCAACCTGTGTTCTTTGTGCATGTATGTGTGTGTGCATGTGTGTGTCTGTGTTTTAGAAAATTCCTAAAATTGTGATGTCCAGGTATTTTACTTTTGGCTGCTAAGAGTTAAAACAGAAAGTCTTGTAAGAGCAATAATATAAATGCCCAAATTTATTTCTGGCCCATGGAAAATGACACATGTCACCTACTTTGCCCTTTCCAGCACCCACCCACCACAAGGCTGACTCAATAGGTGGAGCAGGTGTCATAAATTCCATTGAGCTCATAATGTTTTTAATGTTATTCCCATTACAAATCACTCAGTATGCCTTCATTTGTCAAATCCTTTGAGAAAGACTACTATTCATTAGTTGGAATAAGAAAAAAATACCTTAACTGCTAGAGGAATTAGAAATAAATCCCAATTTGCTGTAGTTTATATCATCTCTACTTTCCTGAGTCTTCTAAGGCAATAGTGTCAAGTGGTTCACTAGCTTAAAGATAACTTCATATGCTTGAAAAGTCTCAATGTCTAAACTAAATTAGGTCTGTTTGGCTAGTTACTTGATTGAGGACAATAAGACTAGGAAACAAAGTGTTATTGAATATAATTCAATTAAATAAGCACTGAGTTAGTGCTTACTATGAGCCTCACACTATACTAGGTACTTATAATGGCTTGATGAATCTTATTAATCTAGATATTCCCTTCAAAGGTGAAGATTGCAACCCATCCAGATATTCCCATCTTGTGAAACTTTTATCTATATCCTCCATAAATTTTCACAGAATAGGAAGACATTAATTATTTAATTGTCTTTTGCTTTCACTAAGTATCCACCCTCTGGGCGTATTTGTGTGTTTGTTACATTTCTCCTTTATAACATTTCTCTTAACAATTTCTGGTTTGACACGTATTATTGTCTGTTCTTACTCTCTCAGTATCTCTCTAAAGCCAGATAGAAAATCAACTTCAGTTCTTTGGTGATTGTAGCAGCCATGCAATAGCCCTAATCTTTGATTCAGAGAACAGCTTGGGGGCAATTAAAAAGATAATACAACTTTTTCAGAATAATAGTGGATTCTGTCGCTCTTCTTCAGTTCTAGGGCCAACTTATTGGAGAACAACTAGACAACAAAGTGAATTGAGTACTGGGCCTGGAGTTAGAAAGTCTTGAGTTCAAAATCAATCTCAAACACATACTGGTTGTATGACTTTGGGTGTCATTTTAGCCTCTTTTTGTCTCAAATATCCTTGCTCATTGCCCTAATAATGATAAATGACTTAAGTATATTAGGTGCCTTCAGTATTCTAAGTATTTTAGATATTTTAGATACTTCAAGTGTCATGGATATCTTAAACATCTTAGGCATCATCATTTTACTAATAACGTAATCAGTTTAATATCATTGTTTCCCTTTATTACCTTAAACTATCAGAAATATCTTAAATATCTCTTGTACCATAAGAATCGTAAGTATTCCAGCTTTCTCGTGCAAGGTATGTAATCAGTTTAACCTCACTATTTCCCTTAATTACTGCAGCTATTTCTGGTACCATAGAAACCTCAAGTATTGTAGTCACCATTTTGCCATATAGAGATATGCTTAGTTTAACTCCACTGATTTACTTGAGGTGTTTTTTTTTTTCCCCCTGTTACCTTTTTGTGCATCTTTTAGTATTGAATTTGATCATCAAATGGTCAGTTTCAGTGGGTAGGTGATTTTTGGTTGTAGATGTAGGTCCTTTACCTTTAAAAGTATAATATTCTGTTTGTTATAATTCTTTAATTTTGCTGCTAGGTTGTGTGTAATCCTGATTGCGATTCCACAATATTTGATTTTTTTTTCTGGATGCATCTATTATTTTTCCTTTGTTTGGATGTTTCAGAATTTGATTATTATAGTCCTGGGACTTTTAACTCTGGAATTTCTTTCAGGGGGATGATAGATGGGTTCTTTAAATTTCTATTTTCCTCTGTTGTTCAAGAACACTAAAGAAGGGGCTTCCTGGTTAAGATGGTGGCAGAGTAAAAAACAGCGATTAACCTCTCCTAACCGAAACATACAGGACTCCTCAAGGAGACATAAAAACAAATCCAGATGAATGGAGGGACCCCACAACAGGGCGCAGCATGGAAGGTACATGGAATCGGGGCATTTCCATGCTATAAAGGGGTAAAACAGCTCTCACTAAATCGCGAGCTGAGCAACCCCCCCCACACACACACACACACCACCAAAGCCAAAGCCAGCTCAAGAGAAATAGAGCAAGTTTGGGGCACCCATTGAGTCATTGACAGCTCCAGGGCCTGTTCCTGAGAGCAGCAAGACTTAGGACCCCAAAAGGCTAAGGAACGCACATGGACTTTAAGTGCGGAAACGGAACGCAGGCACGGAACACAGGCGCGGAGAGCAAGCACGGGTGGAGGCGGACACAGGTGAGCTCTCGTGAGCGAAAGCTCTGAAACCCTGAGTGGGGAACCAGTGCAGAAGGGTATACGACTGTGGGAGCAGTTCCCTGAGACTTGTAAAAGAGCCTCCAACAGAGGATCAAGCAAGGGGGTCGACCAGGGGGCTTGACCTTGAGAACAACCAGACCTCAGGAGCCAAAAGAGAGCAGACAGACCCCGAGTGCGAGGATAAAGCTGAGAACGGGATGGGCTAACGATGGCAACACAGAATCAGGAAGGCCAAAAGAGAAAGATTAACAACAACAAGAAGAAATCTTTAACACTCGACAACTTTTACACGGAAAAAATCCAGACAACCAAGCAAACAGAAGAGGAGAACAAACAAGCATCCGGACCCTCCCAAATTAATGAAAACTGGTCACAAGCTCTTGAAGAGTTCAAATTTGAGATGACAAAAAAGTTGGAAAAGATTTGGCTAGAGAAATGGGAAATAGCTCAAAAGGAAACCAGGCAAGAAAATAACAGTTTAAAAGGCAGAATTTTGCAATTGGAAAGTGAGGCTCAGAAATCAAATGAACTGATAAGCAAATTGAACACCAGAAATGACCAGATTGAAAAGGAAAACCAGTCCCTAAAGGCTAGAATTGAGCAATTAGAAGCCAATGATCTCACAAGACAGCAAGAACAAATAAAACAAAGTCAAAAGACTGACAAAATAGAAGGAAACATGAAATATCTCAATGAGAAAGTGACAGACCAAGAAAACCAGTCCAGAAGAGACAATTTTAGAATCATTGGTCTTCCAGGAAAAACCAGAAATTAATAGAAACCTGGACTCCATACTAAAAGAAATTATTCAGCAAAATTGCCCTGAAGTTCTACAACAACAGGGCAATATAGACATTGAAAGGATCCATAGATCACCCTCTACACTAGACCCAGAAAGGACAACGCCAAGGAATATAATAGCCAAATTCAAGAGCTTTCAAGTAAAAGAAAAAATCTTACAAGAAGCCAGAAAGAGACAAGTCAAATATCAAGGAGCACCAATCAGGATCACACAGGATCTGGCAGCCTCCACGATAAAAGACCGCAAGGCTTGGAATTTGATATTCAGAAAGGCAAGAGAGCTGGGCCTTCAACCACAGATCAACTACCCATTGAAACTGACTTTATACTTCTAGGGGAAAGTATGGGCATTCAACAAAATTGAAGATTTCCAAGTATTTGCACAGAAAAGACCAGGACTAAATGGAAAGTTTGATATCCAACCACAAAAATCAAGAGACACATGAAAAGGTAAATAAGAAACAGAAGGGAAAGAAAAAAAAACTCATAATTTTTAAATTTGCCTTTCTAAGGGCCTCAGTAAAATCTAATTATCTGTATTCCTATGTGGAGAAATGCTATGTATAATTCTCTGTAGTGAACTCTATTCACTATTATAGCATTCACTATTATAGTAATCAGAAGAATAATTCATAGGGAGAGGACGGAATACTAAATGGTCTAAGATGACATGGGGGGTGGGAAAGAGGGGGGTGAATAGTAGGGGACACCAAGAGAAACTTGATTGAATAAGAAAAATAGGATATTCTATTATGCACAAAGAGGGCATGGGAAGGGGAAGGGACAAATACTATTATAAGAAGGAGAAGAAGAGACCATTAAGAGGTAATATTTAAACCTTACTCTCAGTGCAATCAACCCAGAGAGGCAAGAGTAGCTATATTATCCATTGGGATATAAAACTCTAACCCTACTGAGAAAATCAGAAGGGATAAACCAAGGGGAGAAGGGGAGTGGGGAGGTCAAAAAAGGGAAGGGAGAAAAAAGGGGAGGGAATTTATTAGACCTTTAAAAATAAAAAGAGGGGAAAAATAAGGGAGGGGGTAGAAAGGGAGGGGATAAGGGATACTGGCTTAAAGAAAACCCCTGGTTTAAAAGAAAATAGTGTAAGAAGAAGGGGTGGGTCTAGAGGAGGATACAAAAATGTCAGTGAATGCACAACTGATAATTGTAACTCTGAATGTGAATGGGATGAACTCGCTCATGAAACGGAAGCAAATAGCAGAGTGGATTAGAAACCAAAACCCTACCATATGTTGTCTACAAGAAACACATATGAGGCGGGTAGACATACACAAGTTTAAGGTTAAGGGCTTGACCAAAATTTTTTGGGCGTCAAATGAGAAAAAAGAAGGCAGGAGTGGCAATTGTGATTTCTGACAAAGCCAAAGTAAAAACAGATATGATTAAAAAAGACAGGGAAGATCATTACATCCTGATTAAAGGCAGTATAAACAATGAGGAAATAACACTGCTCAATATGTATGCACCAAGTGGCATAGCATCCAAATTCATAAAGGAGAAACTGGCAGAGCTCAAGAAGGAAATGGATAGTAAAACCATAATAGTGGGAGATCTAAATATTCCTCTTTCAGATCTAGATAAATCAAACCAAAAAATAAATAAGAAAGAGGTAAGACAGGTGAATGAAGTCCTAGAAAAATTAGATTTAATTGATATGTGGAGAAAAATAAATAGGGACAAAAAGGAATACAGATATGGTACTGATTCCAAAGCCAGGGAGATCAAAAACAGAGAAAGAAAACTACAGACCAATCTCCCTAATGAACATAGATGCAAAAATCTTAAATAGAATACTAGCAAAGAGACTCCAGCAAGTAATTAAGAAGATCATCCACCATGATCTGGTGGGATTTATACCTAGAATGCAAGGATGGTTCAACATTAGGAAAACCATCCACATAATTGATCATATCAACAGTCTAACAAACAAAAATCACATGATCATTTCATTAGATGCTGAAAAAGCCTTTGACAAAATACAGGATCCATTCCTATTGAAAACACCGAAAAGTATAGGAATAGAAGGACCTTTCCTAAAAATAATAAACAGTATATACCTAAAGCCATCAACAAACATCATATGCAATGGGGACAAATTAGAAGCCTTCCCAATAAGATCAGGAGTAAAACAAGGATGCCCATTATCACCTCTATTATTCAACATAGTACTAGAAACACTAGAAGTAGCAATTAGAGAAGAAAAAGAAATTGAAGGTATCAAAATAGGCAATGAGGAGACTAAGCTATCACTCTTTGCAGATGATATGATGGTATACTTAAAAAATCCTAGAGAATCAACTAAGAAGCTTGTAGAAATAATCAACAACTTTAGCAAAGTTGCAGGATACAAAATAAATGCACACAAATCATCCATTTCTATACATTTCCAACACATTAGAGCAGCAAGAGGTACAAAGAGAAACACCATTTAAAATCACCCTAGACAATATAAAATACTTGGGAATCTATCTACCAAAACAAACACAGCAATTATACAAAAACAACTACAAAACACTTTCCAAACAAATAAAACTGGATCTCAACAATTGGAAAGCCATTGATTGCTCATGGGTAGGATGACCTAACATAATAAAAATGACAATTCTATCCAAATTAATTTACCTATTTAGCACCATACCTATCAAGCTACCAAAAAACTTCTTTATTGAATTAGAAAAAAACTATAACAAAGTTCATTTGGAAAAACAAAAGATCAAGAATATCAAGGGAAATAATGTAAAAAAATGTGAAGGAAGGGGGCCTAGCAGTACCAGATATTAAACTATACTATAAAGCAGCAGTCATCAAAACAATATGGTACTAGCTAAGAGATAGAAGGGAAGATCAGTGGAATAGGCTTGGGGTTAATGACATCAGCAAGACAGTGTATGATAAACCCAAAGAGCCCAACTTTTGGGACATGAATCCACTATTTGACAAAAACTGCTGGGAAATATGGAAAACAATATGGGAGAGATTAGGTTTAGATCAACATCTGACACCCTACACCAAGATAAATTCAGAATGGGTGAATGACTTGAATATAAAGAGGGAAGCTATAAATAAGTTAAGTGAACACTGAATAGTATACTTGTCAGATCTCTGGGAAAGGAAAGATTTTAAAACCAAGCAAGAGTTAGAGAAAATTACAAAATGTTAATTAAATGGTTTTAATTATATTAAACTAAATAGCTTTTGTACAAACAAAAACAATGTAGTCAAAATCAGGAGGGAAACAACAAATTGGGAAAAAATCTTTATAACAAAAAACTCTGACAGGGTTCTAATTACTCAAATATACAAGGAGTTAAAGCAATTGTATAAAAAATCAAGCCATTCCCCAATTGATAAATGGACAAGAGACATGAATAGGCAATTTTCAGGTAAAGAAATCAAAAGTATCGATAAGCACATGAGAAAGTGTTCTAAATCTCTAATAAGTAGAGAAATGCAAACCAAAACAACTCTGAGGTATCACCTCACACCTAGAAGATTGGCTAAAATGAAAGAAGGGGATAGTAATGAATGCTGGAGGGGATGTGGCAAAATTGGGACATTAATGCATTGCTGGTGGAGTTGTGAACTGATCCAACCATTCTAGCTGGCAATTTAAAACCATGCTCAAAGGGCTATAAAAAATGCCTGCCCTTTGATCCAGCCATACCATTGTTGGGTTTGTACCCCAAAGAGATCATAGATAAACAGACTTGTACGAAAATATTTATAGCTGCGCTTTTTGTGGTGGCAAAAAAATAGAAAAGGAGAGTATGTCCTTCAATTGGGGAATGGCTAAACAAATTGTGGTATATGCTGGTGATGGAATACTATTGCACTCAAGGGAATAATAAACTGGAGATGTTCCAGGTGAACTGGAAAGACCTCCAGGAATTGATGCAGAACATCGTACACAGAGACTGATATACTATGGTAAAATCGGATGTAATGGACTTCTGTACCAGCAGCAATGCAATGACACAGGATGGTTCTGAGGGATTTATGGTAAAGAACGCTACCCACATTCAGAGGAAGGACTGCAGGAGAGGAAACACAGAAGAAAAACAACTGCTTGAACAAATGGGTTGAGGCAGACATGATTGGGGATGTAGATTCGAAACTACCACACCAAATGCAACTTTCAACAATTTGGAAACAGTTCTTGTTCAATGACACATGATAAAACCAGTGGAAATGTGCATTGGCATGGGTGAGGTGGGTGCGGGGGGTGAAGGGGAAAGTAGGAACATGAATCATGTAACCATGTTAAAAATGAATATTAATAAATGTTTAAAAAAAGAACAATAGAAAAGTCCTTCCTGATAATTTTTTTCCAATATGATGTCCAAGTTCTATTTTTGATCATGACTTTCAGGTAATCTAATGATTCTTAAATTATCTCTCCTGCGCCTATTTCCTAAGACAGTTATTTTCCCAGTGAGAGATTTCACAAAATTTCAAATTTTGTTCTATTTTTTTCATCCTTTTGAAAATGTTTTATTGTTTTCTACTGTTTCATGAACTTGTTAGCTTCCTTTATTCAATTCTAATTTTTAGGAAGCCATTTTTTTCTTGAGGCTTTGTACTTCTTTTATTAGGGAGTTATTTTCCTGTTTGAGGTATTGCATTTCCTTTTTGGGAAATTGTTTTCTTCAATAAGTTTTTGCTCTCAACTGTTGATTTTTTTCTATCATTTTCTTTCCTAATTTTTCTTCTAAGTTTCTTATTATTTGTCTTTCTATTCTTTTTTTGGAGTTTTTCCAGGTTTTAATTTTGGATTTGACATTCTTTGAAATGTTACATTTTATTACTTTTTATTGCTATCATCTTCTGAATTTATATTTTGGTTATTCATGTTATAGAAATATTTTCTGGTGTCAAGCTTTTTCTTTATCTTTTACTTATTTGGGTATTGTCTTATCTTTTTCCTTGATTTTTTTCTATATGCTGAAGCTTAACTCTGTTTCTGCAGTGAAAGGAGTACTGTCCCATACTTGTATTGTACCTGGTATTAGCTCAGCTCTGTTGGTCTCATGTTAATTCTGCTGCAGTGATCTGTTTGGTCTGCTATATAGAGGTTTCCAGCTGGTCAGTTCAGCTGGTTCAAGTTGGGTTCTTCTCAATCCCACCAACACTATACCTTGTTGGGCCACCTTACTCCCATTTCTGCTTGTTTTGAATTGTATTGCTTTCAACTTGAATCCTGCTGAAACTGGGCTGTGCCAGCTCCCCTGCCTTCTGTGTAATGTCAAATCTAAGTATAGCTGTGGTTCATTCAGTATTCTTTTCTCATACCACAGTAAAATTATCCTCTTTTCTGTCTTTTAATTTTTGTTCTGGGCCAAGGCACTGTTCTACTCATTCTTCTATTGGTTCTGCTCCTCCAGAATTCATTTTTAAGCATTTTTGTTCTGTGGTCTTTGGACCACAGTTGGCAGACATCAAGGGTTTTTTACTTCACCATCTTGGCCTGCTCTCTTTGGTGTTCCCCAACTCAGTTGAGGTCCGTAGACTCTGAAGCCACTGAGGTTGCCACAACCAAGGCCCTTGAGCTCTTGGTACAATCAGGACTAAGATAATTTCTTTAAAGTATTTAGCATACAACCAAACATGTTGTAGGTGCTATATAAATGCTTATTCTCTTTGCCCATCATGGATATTTTGATATGTCCATTCAATACATAACACATACACACAAAGACTCACAGTATTTGAGTTTGCATTTCCATACAAAATATGTAACAAAATTTATTTATACGCAATGAATTGTCAATCTACCTGAATATTGTTTTCTGAACAATAACCATTCTTTATTCCTTTGGATGTTTCTAGGTACATAGTTAATTCAAATTCTTTTGAATGATTATAGATTTCTATTATAGATCTATTATATATTACTGGTCCCTGAAATGTTCCAGAGATAAAGGCAATAAATAGTTTTGAATAACTTAAATATCAATTCCATTGAAACTCTGGAAATCCTCTATGACAGTGATATATAACTTGGATGAGCACACATCTTACTATTTTATGCTTAGCTTGCAATTTATTAACAATTTGAGCATTAGAAAAAAATTGTTTCAGTTATTACATTTTTCAAGGAATTTTGTAAGATTTTGACATATACATGGAAGATACTTTATTAGAAGAGTTCATGTGTGTAATATTCATAAGTGACCAAGAGCATGTTAAGTTTTTTTCCAAATCCTTTCAAAACCTAATAGGATAGGTTCTAAAAATATTTTCATCATTGTTTTTTAGATATGACATAAGTGAATTTGATATAAGTGAATATAGTGAATAGCCTAGCATCATTCAACCCTGTTTAAGTGTCAGAGACAGGGTTCTAGAAACCTATCCACTCTGACACACTGTACTTTTGTGTGTACTAAAATAACATTCGTTTTAGAAAGTATTAAGCAAAATTTTCTTTGTATTGTACTTAGAGATAAATACATACCAAAGTACTGAATTAAAAAAAAATTGGAATAATGACTTTAGTTCAGTGTGAAAAGGGGGGAATTGATGGATGTTTTTACTTTTTATCCTAAAAATCAGGTTGATTGTGCTTGCATTGGTAGCACATACACTAAAAATCAGTTTGAATCTGTCTGAGAGTATAACAAGATTTTTTTTCTTAGTATCATGTTGGCTGAAAATGATCCTTCCCACAACTAAAAAAAAATTCAAGATTTGACAAACTCTAACTTTAAAACGTGTTACATATTCAAAATAGGCCATCTCATGTAAAAAAAAAAAAGAGGAGCAATCTTTAGCATAGGGAAGTAAAATCATACAACTTAAGCTAAAATAATCACAACCTATGCTGACCTCAGTATATGAAAGTTGTTGAACCATATCCTATGAGTAAATTTGTTGGAGATGCTAGTTTTGTACTGAGTCTTACTAAACATAAAATAGCTTTCTTTTAGTGGTCATTTAAAATGATTAAACATGAAATAAATTAACTACTTTAAATAATGTTGTTAACACTCAAATACCTAGATATTCTATTCTTAATTATCCCCAAACCTAATTTTAGTTTACTTTTCTTAATCTTTCTCTTTTTTTTATTTTAACAAATTCTGTTCTGATAGTCATATAAGTGAGTCCAAATAAAAAATTATTTTTGTAATCAGTTATTTCTATTTTAGGTCTTATTCATCAATATCAATGCTATTTCTACTAGTTATCACTACTAATTACCTAAAATTTATATAATACTTAATGTTTTACAATATTCTTTGCAAATATTTCCTTTCATCCCTATAACAATGCTGGAAGATAGATACTATTATTGTTCCCATTTTACTGATGATAAAACTGAAGCAGAATTTAAATGATTTCTATAAGGTCAAAAAGGAAGCAAAAGTATAAGGCTGAATTTGAATTCAAGTTTTCTTGATTCTAAGCTCTGCTCACTATCAATTTTGAAACCTGGAAACTACTACTAATATTATTATTATTATATTGCCATTACTATTGTTGTTGCTACTATCATTACAACTACAAAAGTCATGTAAGTTTTTTAAAGGGTTTTTTCCTTAATCTCTTTTTGGATAAAAACATATATGAGTAAACCATCTATATGTTTATTTTTATTAATTTTATTTTATAGATAAAGGAGCCAATGTTCAGGCAATTTAAATGATTTGCCCAACATCATGCTGCTAGTAATTATATAAGGCTGAATCTGAATCCATGTTCTCCAGACTCCAAGTCAGTTCTCTATACTTCATACTACAACAAATTGATTATAAGTTTATTATTTCCAATGGTCAGCACAATGTCTGGCACATACTATAGGCATTTAATAAATGTTTATTAATTGAATAGAAAATATTTCTGCATAAAGGTCTGATATTTAACTTTTTTATGTACCCCAGGGTAAGTGCAAATTTTGTTAAGTTTTTCCTTAATGCTTGCTAATTGAATGAATGAATGGATGTTTTCACAGTGATATAACTACTAATTGTGACATATAAAATATATAATTCATTTTTTCCTCCAGTAATGTTTTTACTAATCACATAGAATAACAATTCTTGAAATTAATTTTCTAAAATTTTGATTTCCACCTTGTCTCGCTGTAAGTCCCTCCCTCTTGATTCCTCCCTGAGATGGTCAGCAATTTGATGTTAGCTATACATGTGCTTTCATATAAAACATCTTTCTCTGTTTGTCATGTTTTAAACAAAGACACATATAAAAATAGAAGAAAAAAACATTAAGAGAATAAGGAAAAATGGTATACTTTGATCTGCACTCAGACTTCATCAGTTCTTTCTCTGGATATGTATAGAATTTTTCATCTGAGTCTTTTGGGTTTTTCATGGATCATTGTATTTCTGAGAGTATCTAGATCCTTCACTGTTGTTCATTGCATAGTTACTATGTAGAGTATTTTCCTGGTTCTATTCACTTTACCCTGTTTCAGTTTGAGTATTTTTCCATATTTTTCCAAAATCCCCCTACACTTCATTTCTTTTTATTATTATAATAAATTTTATTTTTTCCTGATTGTGTGTCAATTCAATTTTTCAATATTAATTTCCTAATATTTTGCAATTTATGTTCTCTCCATCCCACCATTCCTCCCTCCCCAAGAAGGTAGGGAATATTATATAGGTTGTAGAAATGGTATTATATAGTATATATTTCTGTATTCATTGTATTGTGAAAGAAGTCATACTTTCATTAGAGAAAAATTCATGGAGGAAATAAAGCAAAGAATGGAATGTTTCCATTTGCAATCAAACATCATCTTTCCATCGATGGTGGTAGATATACTTTTTTGTTTGTCATTAATCTTTTTGGTTGTCCTTGATCCTTATTGATAATTGTCATTTGTAGTACATAGCTTCTTATGGTACAATAGTATTCCATTACAACCATATAACACAACTTGCTCAACCGTTCCCTAGTTGATGAGCATCCCTTAAATTTCAAAGTCTTTACTAAAATAAAAAGAATTATTATAAATATTTTTGGTACGAATAGGTCATTTTCTCTTTTTATTTCAAAATCTCATTAGGGTGGAAATAAGGTAGAGGAACAGAGGTATGATAAGTTTGAACCTCTCTGAGAATCCTTTCCAATCAACCTTAAAATATTCTTCAAAACTGATATAATGGAATGGCAGAACCAACAAAGGCATAAGATGAGAAAATTATCCTGCAGAAGATAACTTGGGAGGTAGGCAGAGGGTCTATTTCACTGAGGTGAGAGAAGAGGGTAGCTCAAAGAAAATCTACACCAAGGAGCACCTGCACAAGCCAACAGACACCCCTCACCTGATACAGGTTATGGATTTGGGCCCAAGTCAACAATGAGAATCTAAGACCCTAACTAAGCTACTAGCAAGGTCTCCCACCACAAGACTACTCATTGAGATTCTGAGTCCCAACACAAGCCTAAGCTAAGGCCCTGAGCCTCTGCACAGGGTAGATCACAGTGTGCCTGGGCCTCCAAGCCAAGAGTAGAATCTTGGGGAAATTGAGTCAGCAATGGGAATCAGATTCCAAATCCTTCAGATAATAGACCATTATACTACCTCAGAAGAACTGAAACTTGTAGACATCCAGAATTTGATTTGAGGGTAGCAGCAAGAAAAATCTGAAATTTAAGAAAGTCATTCCTCTACCCTAATAGAGCACATTTCTAAGAAAATAAAATTCAATTAAAAGTCTGGGAAAATGAGAAAATATTTTTTAAAAAAACCTAATCACAGAAAATTATTAAGGACACAAGTAAGAGCAAGGTACAAACTCAGAAGGGAAAAATGAGATCAAAGCAGTTACATGTAATATTTCAAAGAATAATGGAAATTAACCTCATTCCCTGGAAGAACATAAAAATATTTTAAAAAAGAAATGAAAATGATGCAAAAAAGTCAATAGCTTGGATAAGGAGACACAAAATATTAAAGAAAAATAGCATCTTAAAAAGCAGAATTGGACAAATAAGGGGGAAAGTGCAAATATCCACTGAAGAAAAGAATTTGTTAAAAAAAATAGAATTGACCAAATGGAAAAATAAGTAGAAAAACTTTAGAGAAGAAAAAAAATGTGAAACTAAGAATTGGTCATGTGGAAACTAAAAACTTCATGAGACCCCAAGAAACAATGCAACACAATCAAAAGAATAAAAAAAATTGAAGAAAATAAACATCTTATTGGAAAAAAAACCTGACCTCAAAAATAAATCTATGAGTCAGGCCTAGAGACAGGAGGTCCTAGGTTCAAACCCAGCCTCAGCCACTTCCCAGCTGTGTGACCCTGGGCAAGTCACTTGACCCCCATTGCCCACCCTTACCAATCTTCCACCTATGAGACAATACACCGAAGTACAAGGGTTTAAAAAAAAAAAAAGAAAAATAAATCTATGAGAGATGATTTAAATTCATTAAACCACCTGAAAATCAAAATAAAAAACTTAGACATCATATTACAATAAATATCAAAGAAAACACCATTATGTTTTTGGCCAACAGTATAAAATCAAAATGGAAAGAATCCACCAGTCTCCTCCAAAAAGAAATCTCTAATTGAAAACAAAAGATGTTATAACTAAATTCCACAGCTCCCAGGCTAGGAAGAAAATATTGCAAGTAGCCAGAAAGAAATAGTTCAAATATTATGGAGCCAAAGTTTGTAAGGAAAGAAGAATACACAAGACTTAGCACCTTCTATATTAAAAGATCAGAAGGTATAGAATATGATATTCCAGAAAGCAAAGGATGTAGGTTTAAGACCAGGAAGCATCTATCAGGAAAAAAAAAACCCTGAGTATATTCTTTAGGGAGAAAAATAGTTATTCAATGAAATAGAAGATTTTCAAATAGTATTCTTGATGAATGCTGACCTGATCTGATCTAATCTGATCAGAAAACATAATGTCCAAATACAAGATTCAAGAGAAGCGTAAAAAGGTAAACAAGAAAGACAAAAAATAAAGGATTCTATAATGTCAATCTGCATACTTTCCTACTTTCCTTGCTGGGAAGATAAAATTTTAAAGTCTTAAAAAATTTTTAACAGGGCAGCTGAGTAGCTCAGTGGATTGAGAGTCAGGCCTAGAGATGGGAGGTCCTAGGCTCAAATCTGGCCTCAGACACTTCCCAGCTTTGTGACCCTGGGCAAGTCACTTGACCCCCATTTCCTACCTTTACCACTCTTCCACCTAGGAGCCAATACACAGAAGTTAAAGGTTAAAAAAAATTTAATATTATTAGTGTTCTTAGGTTAGTTGAAAGGAATAAGTTAACTGGGATGACTTGATAGCAAAAAAGTGGGGTTAAAAGATTAGATTAGAGTGAAGGGAGTGATAGAATAGGGTAAATTATCTCACCTGAAGAGGAATGAAACACTATTATAGTGTTGGGATGAATGAGGGAGGTGATGAGCAATGTATAAACCTTACTCTCATTTCAATTGGCTTAAAGAAGGGACATATTCAGTTGGTTATAGAAACCTATCAGAAGTAGGAAGGAGTAATAGATGGGAGGGTGAATTGGGGGAGGCAGTGATTTAAAATATAACACTTATGAAGAAGGACAGAGTGAAATAAGAAAAAGGGGAAAAATAGGATAAGGGGAAATACATAGTAATCATAACTGAATATGAGAGAGATGAACTCATGCATAAAATGGAAGCAGATAAGCATAATGGATTAAAAATCAGGTATGTTGCTTAAAAGAAGCACATCTGAAGCAAGGTGACACACACATGTAAGGATAAATGATAAGGGATAAAGAGAAATTCATAGATTGTCTTTAAGAGGAAAGGAAGAGAATTTAGATACAAACCATGGGAGACAATTCTGGAAGAAGAGGAGGATCTTGGGTGTTGACTATTTGTAACTGTCACTCCTGATGAAGCTTTCCACTGAGCTGGAAGAAGGATCTTTGCTCTGGCATCCCTTTGGAAGAACTAATCTTGTGGAAAGATTAGGGATTCTTGGGTTGGAGAATTGCATTGGAATAGACTGCCTTTTCCCTGGAATATAGTGAATCAGCCTGTCAGAGATCAATTTAGCTAAGGTAATCCTAAGAGTTTGGTCACCTGGGACTCTGGGTTACCTAGGAAGCCAACTCCAGGCTTGAGAGGCAATTCAGGCTAACAGTGAGTCCTGTCTCCTCTGCCTTCTTAAAGACAATCTAGGTAGTTAGATTAGCAGATAGTCAGATAGCATTCTATCTTTTAGATAAGAGCAGGGAGTGGATAGGCAGGGCCTACAGAAGAAACAAAGAGTGACCTCTTGGGAGTTGCCTAGAAATTGGGTTGAGTCTAGATTTGTAGTGTTAGGACCCTATCTACCCTTTTCTCTTAATCCAATTATCAAAATAAACTTAGTTTCTAAAGCCCAAGGGTTTTGTGCTTTACTGGCCTGGGGGAGGTCTCTAGGTAAGTGTTTTTCATCTCCCATCCATTGCCTTTCCCAAACAGTCTACCTCCATTTGGAGGTAGCCATCTCTTTCACACAGTAAAAGAAAGAGGCAGGAATGAATCTATTATGTTTCAGCTAAATTTTTTAAAAGGGAGGTTCAGTCATGCCCTTAGGCAAATTAAAAGCAAAAAAACACATCTTATTAAAAGATATAAGAAAGGAAATTACATCTCAATTAAAGATATCATAGACAATGAAGTAAAATCAAAAGCAAACATATATGCACCAAAAAAATATAGTATACAAATTTTTAAAGGAGAAATTAAATGAACAACAGGACAAAATAGGCAATTAAACTATACTAGGAGAGAACTTCAACTTTCCCCTCTCAGAACTATGTAAAGTCTATTAAAAAAAAAAAAAGAAAAAAGTTATGGATGTAAGTAAAATTTTGGAAAAATTAGATTTAATAGATCTCTAGAGAATACTAAAAGAGAACAGAAAAAAATTACCTTCTTTTCAGTGGTGCATGGCACCTGCACAAATATTAACCATGTCTCAGCCATAAAAACCTCATGAACAAATTCTGAATAGGAGAAATGATAAATGCACCCTTTTCAGATTAATTTAATCAAATTTTTAATCAATAATTAGCTATGGAAAGACAAATTAAAATGAGATAGAAACTAAATAAATTCTAAAAAAGGGATTATAGATTGAAGAATAAATCATGAAAACAATAATTAATTTCATCAGAGTATGATAATGATAAGACAACATATCAAAATTTATGGGATGCTGCCAAAACAGCACTAAGGGGAAAACTCATGTATCAAAATGTCTACATCAATAAAATAAAGAAAAAGCATATCAATTAGTTGGCATGAACTAAAAAAAAAAGCTAGAAAAAGAAAAAAAAATCACCAATTGAAGACCAAATTAGAAATCCTGAAAATTGAAAGAGAAATTAATAAAAATATAAGAAAACTAAAAATGACTGAGAAAGAACTAATGGATAAGGCTAGTTTTTTGTTGTTTTATTAAAAAATGGAAAAAATACATACAATATTAGTCAATTTGATTAAAAAAGAATGAATAATAACAAATTACCAGTATCAAAAATTAAAAGGGCAAATTCACTACTAAGGAAAAATAAATTAAATCAATCATTAGAAACCCAATTAAATGTCAATAAAAATGATAATCTAAGTGAAATGTATGAACATTTACAAAATATAAATTGCCAAAATTGCCAAGAGAGGAAAAAGAATATTTAAATATCAGAGAGAAAATTGACCAATCTACCAATGACCTCCCTAAGAAAAAAACTGCATGGTCAAATGGTTTCATAAGTGAATTCTAGCTGACATTTAAAAAATTTAATCCTAGGGGCAGCTGGGTAGCTCAGTGGATTGAGAGCCAGACCTAGAGACAGGAGGTCCTAGGTTCAAATCCGGCCTCAGACACTTCCCAGCTGTGTGACCCTGGGCAAGTCACTTGACCCCCATTGCCTACCCTTACCAGTCTTCCACCTATAAGTCAATACACAGAAGTTAAGGGTTTAAAATTTAAAAAAAAATCCAAAAAAAAAATTTAATCCTAATATTCTGTAAACTGAGAAAATAGACAAAGAAGGCTATTACCAAATTCCTCTTATCATACAAATATGGTGCTGATATTAAGCCAAGAAGAACAAAGATCAAGAAGGAAAATTATAGACCAATTTCCTAAATTAATATAGATGTGAAAATTTTAAATAAAATACTAGCAAGGAAACTATAGCAATCTTTCACAAGGATCATTCACTATGACAAGGTGGGATTTATTCCAGGAATTCATGGCTGGTTAAATATTAAGAAAACTATTCACATAATTGATCTTATCAATAACAAAGCTAACAAATCACATGAGGATCTCAATAGATGGAGAAAAAGTCTTTCACAAAATACAATACCCATTCCTATTAAAAAAAATACTTGAGTGCATATGAATAAGCAGAACTTTCCTTAAAATAATAGGTGGCATGTTAGACCATCAGCAAGAACTATATGTAATGGCAATAAGCTAGAAGCCATCCCAATAATGTCATAAGTAAAGCAAGGATGCCCATTACCACCAACTGTGTAAATGGAATTAGCTCTAGCCATTCATAGCTAAACTCTTACTTAACCTAGGCATAGAAATGATGTCACCCTCAACCTCCCTTAGTGGGGAGGGGGACGAGTTACCCATACGTGACAACAAGTAACAAATCAAGAACAAGGGACTGCCCTTTGGGCAGTCCAAATCAGTATAGAGACTGCCATTTGTCCACTTGAATTAGAGGTGGACCCACGGGAAGTGACAAAAGACACTTCCTATTTAAGTTAGTTAGTTACTTCCTGTTGGGGCAGTTCCCATTTTGAACTTGGTGCTGAAGGATTTCTGCTGAGACCTCAGGCAGCTTCTACTCTGAATGGTCACATGGGTAAGTTAGGCTGACTTCCTTGGCCTACCTAGGCAGCTTCTAAACTCTGCTTTAAGTAGGCACTAGCCTATCTGGTTGCTGGGCCTTGTTGTTTGTAGCTTCATTTATTTAGCCTTTTAACCTTCTCCCTTGTCCAGGCCTAACCAGGCCTGGATTAGCCTCTCCCTTTCTCTTTATTCCTATACCTTTACCTCCTAGTTGAAAATAAAACTGCCTTGACCTTGATTTAATTACAGAATCAACCTGAACTGTTGATTCCTGGTGGCCACCTTAAACATATATCTATAAAATACCTAAATTTCCCTCATACACAACATTAACTAATATTGTACTAGAAATGCAAGTTTTCACAATAAAAAATAAAAAGAAATGGAAGGAATTAAAGTAGACAATGAAGAAACTAGACTGTCAATCTTTGCATGATAATGCAATATGATGATCTAAGAATATATTTAGAAAATCAACTACAAATTAAATAATAATGTCAGCAAAGTTGCAGTGTACAAAATAAACCCAGCAAATCATCATCATTTCTATATATTTCCAATATATTCAGCAGCAAGAGATAGAGAGATTCCATTTAAAATAAATCTAGATAGTATAAAAATCTTAGGAATATATTTGCCAAGACAAGCACAGGTATTATATGGACACAATTAAAATACACTGTACAAGAAAAAAAAGTCAGATCTAAACAATTGAGAAATATTAATTGCTGAGCTAATAAAATTTATAAAAATTATAATTCTACTTCAATTTATAAATTAAATTATAAATTTATTATGTAAAAATTATAATTCTACTTAAATTTACTTATTCAATGCCAGACCAATCACATTATTAAAAAGATTCTATAGGAAGTAGAAAAAATAATAACAAAATTCATCTCAAAGAACAAAAGGCCAAGAATTTCAAAGAGATTAATGAAAAAAATGTGAAAGATGACTTAGCCATATCAGGTCCCAGACTAAATTTTAAAATAATAATCATAAAAACAATCTCATGCTGGGCTAAAAAACAAAATGTTGGATCAGTGGAACAGATTAGATAAACAATGTACAGTTGCAAATGACATATAGCAATTTAGTGTTAAACCCAAAGATCCCTGTGAAGACAGCATCTCACTATTTGACAAAAACTGCTGGGAAAACAGGAAAACAGTATGGAAGGAACTAGGTAGTGACCATTTCTGTTGACTAACCAGTTCCAAATTCAAGTGCCCAGAGGGCAAATTCAAACTCTCTGTGAGCCCCTAGATTACTGGAGAGAGTTGAGGGATAAAGTCCTTGCTTTCAGAAGCTAGAAAGAGGGGTGGCAAAAAATGACATTGGGTACTGGTAAAAGGGGAAACAGAGCAGCTCTCTGAATGCCAGATCTGCACTGGTACCATGTCTTTGTCAACACTGGTATAGACCAATATCTCACTTGCTTTTCCAATATAAGGTCAAGTTGGATTTATTATTTAGGCATAAAGAGTGATACAATAAGCAAATTAAGGGAGCATAGAACAATTTACTTGTAATACATATAAATAAGAGAAGAATTTATGACCAAATAAAAGAAAGAACATTATGAGATCTAAAATAAATAATATGTTAATATTAAATTTGAAAAATTCTTAATAAACAAAATTAATGTTACAAAGATTATTAGTATAAAAACAAATCGGGGGTGATTGGTAATAGTGGGTTTCTCTGATAAAGGCCTAATTTCTAAAATATATAGAAAATTACAAAATTTATAAGAATACAAGCCATTCCCCAATTGCTGTGGTCAAAGAAGAAGAGGCAATTTTCAGAAGAAGAAATCAAACCTATAATAAGAAAAAAATATCTAAATCACTATTATTTAGAGAAGTACAAATAAAACCAACTTCAAATACCACTCCACATCTATCAAATTGGCTAACATGACAATAAAGAAAAATTATACATTCTGGAGGGAATATGGAAAAATTGGTGCATTGTTGGTGGAGTTATGAACTGATTCTACCATTCTGCAGGACAGTTTGGAACCATACTAAAAGGATTATAAAACTATGCACGCTCTGGATCAAAGGAAATAGTACTAGCACTAATAGATCTATGTCACAAAGATATTTTTAAAGAGGAAAAAGGATCTACTTGCACAAAAAAAAAATTATAGAATCTCTTTTTGTGCTGGAAAAATGGAAATTGAGGTGATATCCATAAATTAGAGAATGGATCAACAAATTCTGACAAATTATTGTGATCAAAGACTATTGATCTGTAAGAAATGATGAGCAGCTTTGATGATGAAAAGAAAATTATTTCAGAAAAAAAATAACTGGAAAGACCTGATAAAGAATGAAGTAAGCACAACTAGGAGAACATTGTACACAATAATAGCAATATTGACAACGATCAACTTATAAAAGACTTAGCTATTCTGAGTAATAGTGATCTAAGATAATTCTGAAGGTCTTACGGCAAAGAATGCTATCTACTTTCAGAGAAAAAACTGCCAGAGTATGAATTTGACTGAAACCTATTCTTTTCCCCTTTATTTTATATGTTTTTACTTTTGGTTTTTGGGTTATGAGTATTCTATCACAACAAGAGAGACAGAAAGGCAGTTGGACTCACCAGAATTTCCAACTCCCTTCTATCAGAGAATTTCTAAACCAGATCTTATCTTAAAGTTCCATCCAATATAGTCTGCTCCTGTCACTTATTTATCAAAACCCCAAATCTTATTTTACCCCAAATAAGGAATAGGGAAGAGAAAGGAAGGAGGGAGGTAACTTGGATCTTATAATTTCAGGAAACATGTCGAAAATTGTTACTGCAGATAATTGGGGAAGTAAAATATTTTTGAAATGATGTCCTAAAATGCAGATTAAACTTTTAAAAACTCTTTTTGGAATACAGACATAATAGTGATATTGCTGAATCAAAGGGTATGCAAAATTTTATACCTCTTTTGGCATAGTTCCAAATTGCTTTCTAGAATGATCATAATAGTTCACAATTTCACCAATGGTGCAACTTTCTCACATTGCATCCAATAGTTATCACTTTTCTCTATTAGCCAGTCTGATAGGTATGAGACTGTCTTTCACAATTGTTTTAATTCGTATTCCTCTAATCAATAGTGATTTGGTGCATTTTTTCATAGGACTTTTAAATAGCTTTCATTTCTCAGTCTGTAAACTGCCTCTTTATAGTCTTTGACCATTTATCAGTTGTGGAATGATGTGTTATTATAAATTTCACTCAGTTCTTTATGTATTTGAGAAATGAAGTCTTTGTCAGAGACACATTATAAAAAAGATTTTCCTCCAGTTTTCCATAGTCTTTGTCTTTGTAGTCTTGGTAGCATTTGTTTTTGCTTGTGCAATACTTTTTTTTTAATTTTTAAATTTTTTTTAATTTTTTTTAAAAAAACCTTACTTTCCGTCTTGGAATCAACACAATGTATTGGTTCCAAGGCAGAAGAGTAATAAGTGCTAGGTAATGGGGGTCAAGTGACTTGCCCAGGGTCACACAGCTAGGAAGTGTCTGAGGCTAGATTTGAAACTAGGACCTTCTGTCTCTAGGCCTGGCTCTCAATACACTGAGTCACCTCGCTGGTCCTGCAATACTTTTTTTTTTTTTAATCTCATAATCTTCTCTATTTCTTACTTGATCTTCCCTTACCCATAGACCTGATGTGTAAACTTTTCCATGCTTCCCTAATTTGTTTATGGTACCACCTTTTATGTCTAAATCATATACCCATTTTGGTTTTGTCTTAGTATACAATGTGAGATATTGGCTTATATCTAGTTTAGAAATAAATTTTCTAAAGAAAAAATATGAGGAGAGTAGAATTTTTATTGCTATATATATATATATACATATGTGTATATATAGTATAAATAATATAACTGAAATCAAGAGATGATTTCATCAATATTATTTAGTAAATCAAACAAGCCAAAACAATAAAGCAATTATTAAGTGATTGCTATATTCCAAGCACTTACTGAAATCTCATCACCATGAACTGTTTTTCATCATCAATACTTCCTCTAATTCCTCAATTGCCTCTCCCCTTTGGCTGAAAGGTTAAAAGAGGAGTAATCTCCTCCCGAAACCTTCCTTTCTAGATGGTCCTGAAATCTCAGGACTTTTCAGATAAATTTGTTCTCCATCAGCAGCTCAGCTTGGCCAACTCCAAGGAATATCATTGCAGGATAGCATAACCTCCTTTGAGGGAAGAGCCTCTATATCTTTTTCTTATTTGTATCTCCAGCACTTAGCACAGTGCCTGATGCTTAGTGGTTGCTTAATAAATGTTTCCTGGATTGAATTGCTGGTGAAATCCCTGTTCCAAGAGCCACTAGTTTGAGACTCTCTCTTCATTGTTGGAGATGAATGTCCTAGCCTGCAAGGGGGAAAGTGGAGTTGGTGACAGGCAAAATTTCATTTCTCAGCCATTATCGCTTCAAGACTATTCAAAGGAAGATGGAAGAGGCCAATCTCACTTCAGTTTGCTGAAGAAAAAAAGTCTGGGAAGACATGAGAAAAGTAGATAATCTTAATCATGTCTCAATTTCTCTTTCTCAATTCTCCCCACATTAGGTCAGATCCAGAATCCTCTCTTGCTGAGCTGAGTTACTTCACTCCTAGTGCTAGAGCTCCTTCTAGCTCTAGCTAGACAATTCTATATTGTCTGGTTATTGCTGTTTGTACTTTGTACATTATTGTCTTTTTTTCTAACTCCAATGCCTACTTATTATGCTGCCTGTCTCTTAGGAAGTACTTAACAAACGTTTATTGGCTTACCAAATGGAGGAAGAATCACCAGGGGCAGAGAAATCTTTGAGAGTGAGAAAATTGGTAGAGCAGATTTAGTTGGATACCGTATTTATCTCAATTTTACAAAAACAAAGCAAAATAAAACAAACAAAATATAACACAACTTTCATTATCCTATTATGCTCATTTTATTTACTCCAAAATTATTTTCATATGACTTTAGGGAGGAACTGGTCAAAAAAAGAATAGCTACAATCTACTCTTCAAAATATATTGCAAGTAGTAAAATTAACTTTATAATAATGAATATTTGTGTAATTGTTAAGGTCTATAAATTGCTTTATCTAAATAGTCTCAATTGACCTTTATGAAAATCCTAAAATGATACAATCATAGACTCAGAGACTGAAGAGACTTTAAAGGTCAAGAGTATTACTCACTCATTGTACAGGTAAAGAAATTTAGTCAAAGGAAAACTGAGTGCTTTGCCCTGTCAAGTGTCTGAAGCAGGATCCAAACCCATGTCTTCTTTATCCTCAAACTAGTATTGTATCTATTACAAAATGCTTCCTTGTCCTCTTTAGTTTAGTCCTTATTATTTTTAGTATTTCCAATTTGGGCAACTGTGGCTCAGAGATATTGAGTGATTTACAAAGTCACCCATCTAGTAAAAGTGTTTATGGCAGGATTCTTACTGAGGTCTTCTATGTTATGAAACTGACATTGGTTATTTGTTTATTCTCTTGTACTATGTCAAATTTTCAAATGACCTATATTTATTAAATTCCTATTATGGTTCAAATTATGGCAAAATAGTAAGAAAAGGAATCAATAGATAAGGTTCTAGAGCAAAATTGTACACAATTATCTGTGTATATGATGTCAGAGCAGTTATTTCAGTTTTCTAGGACTTGGTTTTCTCATTTAACAAATGAGGCTGTTGACCTAGAAGCAGGGGTCCGCAAAGTATGGCTCTGGAGCCATATCTGGCTCCACCTCCCAACAGGCCAGTCTGGGCAGAGCTCCAGGATGTGTCCCAGGGGGCCCTTCAGCCCCCGCCCCATATTCCAGCGCCTTCCACCTCCATCCTCCTCCTTCCGCAGGCATTTATGGCTCTCAGGGCCAAAAAGGTTGCGAACCATTGACCTAGAGTATGTCTAAATAGCCTTCTAGCTCCAAGATCCTATCATCTCCAACAGTAGAATAGAATGCTGTCTTTTTTTTTCATCAAAACACACACATTTACAAAAAGTAAAGCCATTCTCCAATGGTCAAGGGACATGAATAGGCAGTTTTCACATGATGAAATTAAAACTATCAATAAGCACATGAAAAAGTGTCCTAAATCCTTCTTGATTAAATAAATTCAAATTAAAACAACTCTGAGGTTCCACCTCATACCTAGCAGATTGGCCAATATGGCAGCAAAGGAAAGTGATAAATGTTGGAGAGGATGGGTCAAAATTGGGATACTAATACATTGCTAGTGGAGTTGTGAATTGGTCCAACAATTCTGGAGGGCAATTTGGAACTATGCACAAAGGGCTTTAAAATACTGCCTGCCCTTTGACCCAGGCATTCCACTGCTGGATTTGTACCTTAAAGAGATTGTAAGGAAAAAGACTTGTACAAAAATATTTATAGCTTCACTCTTTGTGGTGGCAAAAAATTGGAAAATGAGATGAAGGTTTGTCCATCAATTGAGGAATGACTTAATAATTTGTAGTACAGTTGGTGATGGAATATTATGATGAAAGGAACAAAGAACTGGAGGAATTCCATGTGAACTGGAAAGACCTCCAGGAATTGATGCAGAGTGAAAGGAGCAGATCCAGAAGAACATTATACACAGAGACTGATACACTGTGGCACAATTTAATGCAATGGACTTCTCTACTAGCAACAATGCAACGATCCAGGGCAATCCAGAGGAACTTATGAGAAAGAACGCTATCCACATCCAGAGAAAGAATTGTGGAAACAGAAATACGTTTGACAAATATATGATCGAACAATGTAGTTTGATAGGGATATGGTTAAGGTTTCAATGTTAAAAGATCACTTTATTGCAAATAGACCTGAAAGGACCACACAAATGCAACTATTAGTAATATGTAAATAAGTCTTGATTGATGACACATGTTAAAACCAGTGGAAATTCGAGTTAGCTATGGGTGAGTGGGGGGAGAATGAGGGGGTGAAAGGGAAAGTAAAAACATGAATCATGTAACCATGGAAAATTTTTCTAAAAATAAGAAAATTAATTAAAAAATATGAATATCATGGAAATAGGTTTTGAGCAATGATATATGTATAACCTAGAGGAAGTGCTTGTTGGCTCTGGGAGTGGGGAGGAAAGAGCTGAGGTGGTGAGGGTTGGGGGGGATCATGAATCAAGTAACCATGGAAAAATATTCTAAATAAAAAAAAAGGAAAACACCTCCCCATTAATGACATAAAATTCTTCTTAACTTCCTTCACTGTTAAAGTGTTATCATGTGTCAAAATATATCAGTGTGTAAAATGTCATGAGCTAACCCAAATTTATTTGATATCCATTTAATGAGTTATGCTCACAATCTTACTTAACCCTCTCCTTCTTATTCCTTGTCTAACCATTGTTTTTAATGCTTCCGTATTATTTTCCTCTATATCAATTCAATTCTGTTCAATAAATTCTTATTAACTTACAACCTTGGATTAAGTAAGGCAAGGTATAATAAGACAAAAACAGAATACAATTCAAGTTGAAGGCAACTACATTGTACTAAATTCTGGATTTAAAAGTGCCTCCAGTCACATTCGAATCCAACATAAAGCATTTGGGTCTTGGGTATGAAAACCCCTCTTTGTGTTCAGATTAATGAGGAATGACTCTAGAACGAAGTATTTTCATCTTAAAAGATTTAGGTGGAGTAGTTGAAGGTTCTTGTTGAAAGTGTAGAGGTCTGGTGCTCATGAAACTGGTGGATCCTTGTGCAGTGGGTAAGGGCACTTCTTTAGGTTTGGAAGGAACAGCTTGGAACACCTGAGTGTTTTGTCAGACTTAGGATTTGGGAGCAGGTGGGCAGAGGAAACCCTTGGGTAATAGCAGCAGTCATTTCGTGCTGTTTGGTGCCCAGCGTACTAATTTGGGGAAACCTCATTGGTTAGAAGCAGTGAGGTGATTGTTATGTCATGCACTTTTGAGGACTGATCACTAAGCCCACACTTTGCCAACCACTGCTGAATAACCAGCGCCAGATGGTACCTTGACAGTCTCTGAGGTGATGCTGTGTGACAGTACCCATTGTGATGATCAGAATTTATGCCCCAACGTGTTTGCGACTTGTATGAGATGCCAACTTGTTATATAACTCCAAATCACGTATTTAATCTAAATGTAATTTTAAAAACAATTACTATTTTATGAATGGTGCATATGTTTCTGCTGCTGCCTAGAAACAGAATTTGAACTTTGGGAATTTGTCCCAAATAGACATTTGTCTTTTCCCTAGAAAAAATAATGCAATTTGTAAGATTGTTATATAATATTCCGCAAGTAGGAAACCAAGCAAATTTTTAAAATTTCTAATTGCTTCTCTTCCAAACTCTGGGATACTTTTATGCTTTTCTAGAGATGATGGTATCCTTCCTCTATCTTTTATTTCTGATAGCAGCAAAGAGCAAGAGGCCTGCCAGAGAGTCCAGTTTCCTGAGTTATGGAAGCAGCACTCTCTGAGAAGGGTTCTCAGAGGTTATTTATACTGCAGGCGACCAGATGGCTTTGAACTTTTGGAGAAGCTCTGGGAGAGGGATGTTTGGAATCAAGGGCAGATTTGAAACCATATGTGGCTCTGATTTAGTCCAGAAAAGTTCAAATTTATAAAAATGAAAGACAAAAAATGAATCATCTGTTGATTAATAAGGAGGAAAGAGGCAGGTAAGCATTCATTCTTTGAAGGCTAAGGACTTCATTTCATTAAAAACAAATAAACAAACACAACAAAACCTTTCTGTCTAACCTCATGTAAAATCTTTCTTCCATTGCATCATTCCTTTCCTCTTTCTCCCATATACAGATAAAAAGAGGAGTTTATAATTTTGATATTTGCTCTCTGTGATATAAGGGGCTTTTACTGTCAAGTTTCTTGAAAGCAGCCATGGCAAGGGTAAGCCCAGTCGTTTGTTTTTATAGAACCTCCTGTTCTATTCGAGCAAACCTCTAAATCATACTGTTGTTTTATTAGACAAAGTAACAGACAAAATGGGTATTTAAAAGCAGGGGAAATAAAACATGGCTTGAAAATCCCTAACAGATTTGTTTATTTCACTCTCACCTTTAATCACAAATGGAATTATTCTTTATTCACAAATACAGTGAATCTAAGCTTTTAGCTGAGCATTTAGTGGAACAGCTACCCAGTAAGCTTTGCTTATGTTGCAGACAGCTACCCTGAGGAGTGATTTGAATTTAAATGTGATTCCCTTATTAGTTTCTGCTAACTGCAAATATCCCAGGCACTTAATTAAGTGGCTGAGTAATGTATGAATGCTCACTTCTGCTTGTCATGCAGAACAAAGTGATGTATTTATATTCCATGCACAATATGAAAAGTAATGACACGGGCAGCAGTAATTTAGAAAAAATCCTTTGTATTTTTAAAAGTTGTCCCTGCTTTGGCTTAAGAAATATCAGTTCATTGTCAGAATTTGGCCAGGGCAGTGATAGGAGACATGGCCTAAATGGGAGTGGTGAGCAGGTAAGCTTTCCCTCACCCATTATAGGTTTCTCTGTTCCCCTGGAATGACTCATCTAATTGACGGGTTTTCATTTAAAAAGCATCATTTGGAGTTTCATTTCTTCCTCTCCATTTTAACTTGATAGCAGTCATTGGTGACTTCCTAGAACTATATTTCACACTTGAAACAAATGAGAGTAGTAGATCCAGATAGGATTTGAATGAATTTAGCATGTGGAATTGCAAATTAATGAGTAAATAAATTAAAAAGCCAGAGGAGGAAAGCTATCCAGCCCATCACATTTCTTTGCCTTAGCTAGTCTTCCTAAAAGGGATTTTTCAAGTCCCTTTGATCTTTTTGTAGATTGATTCATTTATATTCCCTCATCAGCTCTCTGCATCTATACAGGTATTCTCTATCTTGCATCTAAAGTCCTTCCCATAGATGTCAATTTTCTTGTAAAAATTTTCCCTCTTTTCTCCCTAACACTTCCATAATCCCCCCAGACCTCAGTTAAATGTTTGTTGTTTTTTTGTTTTGTCACTTGAAAGCTGAGGAGCTCATATGTCTGGCCATTTGGACAGCTGTTTGACTTGTCAGATGCCTGCCATTGTCATGTAGAACAGAAGAAATTCATGTCCTGGTGATTTCCCCTCCTTTGGGCTCTTGCTGTAGACTAGGAATAATTCTTTTATTCAAGTCACAGATTTTCTCTCAGGGCTGGAAACACTCATCTCAATTAGTTGACTAGTTTTGCTAAGAAACTTTCACTTTTTACCTAATTGAAGGGTGGTGGATTGTCAGAGTTGCCACACACCCCTAATGCTATCTTTCTTAATAAAATGGCTTGCAAATAGTTGGCATTTAATGAATGCATGTTTAACCAGATCAAATTTGAAATGATTTTTGTTATTGTTTTGTTATATTTTTAAAAGAACCTGAATTTTCTCTTGGAAGAAGGCTGGGGTATTTAAGGCTAGAGAATATGAATATAATCTGCAAGCACAGAAAGCAATAGGAATAAATATGACAGCTCTTCTTGGTTGGTTTATTTGCTAAGAAATATTCCTGCTTTTGCATACCTGCATTAATTTCTTTCCTGAGTGTTTTCAGCCTTCCTAGACTTCTGTGTACCATAACCAATCCAGAATGACGTCAGGCTGCTAGGAGAATATTGCTGAAAATTCCTATCAGTGCAGCCATGCTGCACAGTTAAATTTTGGCAGGGATATTCTTTCACGTCTCATTCACCATAGACTGCTCCTCTGTTAGTACACATCACGTTTTCCTTTATAGAACTGTACCTGGGTTCTGTTGAAGTGCTAGTCCTACTTGGAGGTATTTTCGCTTTACCTTTATTGCCTGTTCATATTCATATTTATCTCAATGGTGGGCTTCAGTGTATACTGCAGAGCAAACAGGAAATGCAACAGAAACTCAGTAGGGGTAGGAGTTCCATTATCATTGTTTCTGTACCCACAGATTTGATGGACTTGTTTACCCAGCTTCTAGAATCAATATTCTCTTGCTATAACTTTTTTTTTAACCCTCTGGATTTTCTTAAATACTTCTGTGACCTCCCATATGCTCATATCTGGAAAGAAGCCCAGGTTGACTGCCTAAGTTTATAGAGAATACATATGTTAAGGGGAGGCACCTCAGAAGGTGATTGACAGTGTTTCTTCATCCAGAAAACCTACTGGGGAGAAACTGTCTCTCTGTTCTGCCTGCCTCTATGCTGCAGACAGGTAGGTTCATTCATTAGTTGGCTATGAATACTAGCCATTATATTAATTTACCTAGAGATTGGATTGTTTTAGAAGGAAAAAATATTCTAGTCCTGGGGTTAGGAGACCTGATTTCAAATCCTCACTCTAACTCCTTCCCAGCTGTGTGGCCAGGGGCCACTTAATCTCTCTGAGCTTCTGTTCATCTCATCTATGAAATGGGAATAACAATAACTTAGACTACCTAGCCAAAGGTCTGTACTATTTAAATGTGAAGCAAAATTATTTATCCCTCAGCAAACAGGAGGAGGAATGCAGATGGCATTTTATTTTCTGTTTAAACAGGAGACACGCAGGGAAGTTTCCTTTTTGTCTTCATTGTATTAAAGTGTCACATCTCTCAGAGATAGGCTGATGTGTAATGACAGGTTCCTTTGACTGCCCACTTCTTGGGGAAGGCTTCCAGCCTCTATGCATCAAAATTAGTCAGGTTCACTCCTGGATAGTTCAGTTTGCCTCTTAGTGACATGAGAGCATTGCCCAAGGTGTTTGTTGCATCAGATGTGTCAGTTGATATAGTCTTTTGTTTTTTTTCAAAGGATTTCCTAAATACTTACTACTAGTTGAAGGAATTTCCATAATCTTTCTTTGAGTTTACCATTTTGTCCCCCTTCATAGTTTTGTGCCTCCTTACTCCCTTGGTCTTCTAACTTGCCACTCAGTGTAAGATTATTTCTTCACTTTTTATGTTCATGAAAACTTTTTAGATCTTTTCTTTTGTGGGCATTTTCATCATATCATACACACTTTAATGAGAAATGAAACATTTTTATCTATTCTGTATGTGTTTGTGTGTATCTTTATATGCCCTCTGCCATACAAACCTATATATGTATATACAAAACTATATATCCACCTATATGTTTTAATAAAGTCTATCTTAACTAGTCCTTCCTATTTCCATATGATTCTTTATTTGGAATTGAGGAAATCAGAACAGAATGGGAATAATTTGTCCAGGGAATTTTACTAAACAGAGGGAGAAAAAGTATCTTTCTGAATCTGCCTTAGCTGCTTTGTTACCTGAGAAGTTCAATTTTCTGACTGGTTAGTTCCTCATAGAAGTTCTATTCGAAGGGAAAGTACACAGGCAAGTCATGTTTACCACTTCATTTCTCTTTAGACTCTGCTGTTGACTCCATGGTCTTCTGTCTCCACCATGATCCAGTAGCTTGCCACTCTGGAATATTGCTTTCTTACCCTGAAGATTCTTCCTCTGATTGGCCATTTCTTGCACTCCATTTTGAGAAAACACCCAATATAGTCATGTGCTATATGCTATGAACTCTCTCTCTTTAAATGAAATTAGAAATTATTATCTCAGTGTGTGGCACAAAATAAAAGTGTAATAAAACCTTGATGATTCGTTATTTTAAATGACTAGATTGCCAGGTCATGTTATTGCAAAAGGAGCATGTGTAAGGACTTTAAGAATCTGTAGAATAAGATAAAAAAAATTAAATATACCTTTATATTTTCTATTTGGCTCTTATCATCTAAACTTTAAAATTAACAGTGCACATGACATACTTGGATGCTATGTAAATTAATAGCAATATTTAATAAAGATCTTAATTAAATTTCAATAGTAAACCATATTGGAAACTTCAATATACCACAACTGTGTTATTAACTTACCTACGTAGTCATCACCAAGTAACAATATAAAACAGCCATGAAAAAAGTTTGATAATATATACAACATTCTTTTAAAAATATATTCTTATTTATTTAGAAATATTTAAAATTAATGTAAAATTTTTTAACATTTATTTTTTTAAAAGTCAAATTCCAAATTCCCTCCCTCTTGCTCTTCCCTCACTCCTTGATAAAGCAAGAAATTATATCAATTATCATATACATATGACGTCAGACAAAATATATTTCCCTATTAGCCATGCTATTCAAGAAAACACACACAGGTAGCAAAAAATATAAAGTAAGTAAAAAAAAATTATTCTTCAGCCTGCATTCAATGTTTATGAGTTTTCTCTTTACAAATCAATAGTTTTTTTCATTGTGGGTCCTTTGGAAATATCAAGGATCATTGCCTTTCTCAGAATAGTTAAGTCTTTCACAGTTGATTATCCTTATAAAGTTTTTGTTACTATGTACAGTGCTCTTTGGTTCTACTCACTTTACATTACATCAATTCATATAAATCTTCCCTGGTTTGTTCTGAAACCATTCTGCTTGTCATTTTAAAAGCACAAGAGTATTCCATCACAATCATATATAAGAATTATATATATATATACATGTGATATATATGTATATGTGGGAATATACATATATTTATATATTATATATATGAAGCATACACACATAAATTTGGTCCTTTTTCTCTTTTCTTTGATCTCTTTGAGATATAAACCTAGCAATGGTATTGCTGAGCCAAAGTGTATACTGAGTTTTATATCCTTTTGTTCCAAATTGTTGTATAGAATGTTTGGACCAGTTTTCAACTTCAACTTTTGTGTGTATGTTTTTTTTTAATATGATATAATCAATACCATAGATCTGACATTTTTCTCATATTCCCTTTATTTATGATATTATTGTTAATTTATCTATTATGACCTAATCATGGAATAAGGGATAAAATGATGATCTTTTGCCTACTTTCTCCTAACTTGCTTTCTAATTTTCCTAGAAATTTTTGTGAAATTTTAAGTTCTTCTTTCAGAAGCTTAGATTTTTCAGTTTATCAAATATTGAATTACTACAGACATTTACTACTGTTTTGTGCAGCTATCTATTCCACTGATCCACTGTTCTATTTCTTAGTCAGGATCAGATGCATTTTTTTTTAATGATTACTACTTTGAGATTTAGTTTGAAATCTCATAGTGCTACGTCTCCTTTCTTAAAAATTTTTCTTTTATTGATTTCTTTGAAGTTCTTGACCTTTTGTTTTTTGAGATGGATTTCCTTATCTTTGGTAGTTTGTTTGATATGGTACTGAATAAGTAAATTAACTTTGGTAGAATTGGCATTTTTATTATATTGGCTCAGCCTACCCTTGTGCAATTACGTCTTTATTTGTGTGAAGATTATGATGTAATTGTGTATCTATAACACCTCAGTTTTACTTTGCAGGTAGGTTCCCATGTTTTTAGGATGTATGTATTTATTTCAAATGGAATCCATCTATTTCTTCCTACTGGGTTTTATAGGTACCTCTGATTTATATGTATATTTATTTTACATATTATCACTTTGCTAAAGTTGTTTCAATTAGTTTTTTAGTTGATTCTTTAGCTTACACCAAGTATACAATCATATCATTTGAAAGAATGATTGTTTTGGTTTTTTATTACCTATTTTTATTCCTCTAATTTCTCTTTCTTGTCTTATTGTTATAAATGACATTCCTTATACAATATTAAATAATAATGATGATAATGGACATCTTTGCTTCACACATGATCTTATTGGGAAGGCTTCAAGTTTATCTCCATTATAAACAATAATTACCCTTGGTTTTTGACAGTTACTACTTGTGATTTTGAGAAAGGTTCCATTGATTCCCATGCTTTTCTATGCTTTTTAACAGGAAAGCTTATTGAATTTTGACAAAGGCTTTTTTTTTGTATCTGTTGTTATAATCATGTGATTTTTTGTTGATTTTTAACTTTTATAATCAATTGTGCTTGTGAATTTCCCAATATTATGCTAGTCCTACATTCTTGGCATAAATCCCACTTAATAATAATAATCGATACTTGTGATGTATGCTGTAATCTCTTTTCTAGTACTTAACTTAAATTTTTGCATCAATATTAAGGAAGTTGCTATTTAGTTTTATTTCTGTTTTTGTCCTGGTTTAAGTATCAAAATCTATTTGTGTCATAAAATAATTTGCTTTGATTCCTTCACCTAGTTTTATACATAATTTATACAGTTTTAAGATTCTGTTTCATAAGCGTTTAGTAGAGTTCAAGCAGGAATTTATCTAGTCCTTGGGATTTTTATTAGGGAGCTCATTGATGGCTTGTTCAATTGCTTTTTCTAAGATATGGTTACTTAAGAATTAAGTATCTTTGTTAATCTGGGTAGTTTACATTTTTGTTAATATTTATCTACTTTACTTAGAGCATTAGATTTATTGTCATATAATTGGGCAAAATAATTCTAAATTTCTTTAATTTCATTGGTGGTATAGTGGCTCTTTTCATTTTGGATACTGACAATTGGATTTTCCTTCTTTTTTGAATCAAATTAATCATTTGTTTATCTATTTTATTGTTTTTAATAAAACTAACTAGCTTTATTTACAATTTTAAAAAATTTAACTTTACATTTATTTTTCTCTCCATTGATTTTCAAGATTTCCATTTGGGTATTTACTTGGGGTTTTAATTTGTTTTTTTTTTCTTTCTGTTTTTTAATTGTACACCCAATTAATTGATCTGTTCTCTCTCCCTTTTATTTATATGCATATTTAGCAATACATTTTCCCCCTATGTACTGCTTTGGCTGCATTCCACAAATTATACTATGTTGGATTTGCACTTTTTTTGAGACTTTGCTATAGCTGTTTTGATTCGTCTTTTTATGAGTTTGTGTATTAATCTTTCCTGGCACCTTAGTAAGTTTTTATGGCTAGTTTTTTTTTTGTATTTTCTTATCCCCCTCCCTATTTATGGACTTTAAATTTATGTTTAATTTAGGCTTTGTTTCTGGCATGGATGGCAGAGGGAAACTATCCCAAGTTTCAGGCTTTTCTGTGTTTCTCTTTTCATAGCTAGTTATGTAGGTTTGGAAATTGAAGCGTTTCTAAGGTGCTATGATCTGGGGAGAGGTGGGGTCATTGGTCTCCTCATCTGTACTTTGGACCCTACTCAAATAGCACATTTGATTTCTTAGGATTATAACTGATACTGCTCCTAAGGCCCCCTATCTCTCTTGAACAAAAGTACTCCTCTCCATCCTTGAATTTTGATCCAGAAGTTGATATAGTCAATGGGCTTGCCAAACAAACTTCTAGTGCTATATCCAGTGCTAGCATGGGGCTTTCCTGTTGTCTCTTTCTGACTAGCTGCCAAATCCCCTTATTGTTGTCCTTAATATGAAAGGTCCCCAAACTACTGCTGCTTTTACCTCCACCCCCTAGACCCACTACTGTTATTTTATTCATGTGGACTGTGGGTCAGCTTCCATTCAAGTGTTACAGATATCTCCTTCCAAATCCTAAGTTGTGTTAGGCAGGAAAAATGTCTCACTATGACACTGAGTTGACTCTTTCACTCCAGAATTTATTTCAAGGTATTGTTCATGGGGGATATTAAGAAAATTGGCAAAGTATTTCCTCTATATAGTATCATCTTGGTTCCCACCTCCCCCAGTAAGAATCATTCTAAATCAGTCATCTGTATAGAGACAGGTCACCATGTTATTTGAACAATCAAAATTGATACCAAAATGAAAGAAAGTCTAAAACTAATTATTTAACAATAAACATTTTAAATATGTAGGCAATATGATGGGTACTTCAGGAAATTCTGATCCAATATGTTTAAACAAGAGAAATGGCTAAAATAATTTATAAAGAACCAAATTATTATAGCTTAAGGAATTTTAACTGATGTAAAGCAGCACCAAGGTTAAGATCCTGAAATCACCTGGATGCCATCTCTGCCAACATCCTTTTGATATATACAAGACCTTACCATCAGGAAAACCAGTTTACAATGCAATCTGATTGCTAATATCTTATATGGAAAGGTATAGAGATGATGGTGGTTGTTATTAATAGTAATCACTCATCAAACAGCAAGAAACAAGAAGGAAAGAAAAATAACTTTTCTGAACACTTGGTGAGAGATTTAATTAGGTGAAAGGAGGAGTTGGTTGACATACTCTTTGCCACTGAGTTGAGAGGGAAAAAAGTAATCTTGTTATTTTTCAAAGCTACCTCCAAGATATGTTGATTGATTAGGAGATTTCTTGGACAATCCTAGCCTCAGGATTGCCAGTGAGGCAAACTTCTAACATTCAATAAACTCCTATACTAGGGTCCTGCACAGATCCCTGCATCCTAACTCATTGTGCCAATTTATGTTTTAAACTACTCCTAGAAAGGAAATAAACTTTGGAACTTTTTAAACGATATGCCAATCCTTTAATGAAAGGTCATTATGCCTCACTAAAACTTTGTAAGGTCTTGGACTCTCTGCAAAAGGAAACACACTTTGAGATCAATAGACATTCAACATTTCCCCCATCAGGATATTATTGAGGATGTAGACACTAAATGATAACTCTAGTCCAACTATCAATAATATGGAATTAGGTCTTGATCAATGATACATGTAAAACCCAATGGAATTGCGAGTCAGCTAAGAGGGTTTAGGGGAGTTTGGGGGAAAGAGAAAAACATGAAATATGTAACTATGGGAAAATATTCAAAGTTAAAAATTAAAAAAAATTTCCCCCATCAAACCTGCACTATCAGAATAATTAAATTAGCATTTTAGAAAATAATTTTAAGTAGTTCTCTCCTCATCTTCCTCTGAGTTCTCTGGCTTACATACATCATGTCCCAGCTAAAATTTCACCTTCTACCTGGAGCCTTTCCTTATTCTCCTTAATGCTTAATGCCTTACCTCTGTTGATTATTGCCACTTAATCTTGAAGATCTCTTACTTACCCATAGTTGTTTTCTTATTGTTCTCCCTTTAAACTGGGAACTGCTGGAGAGCATGGGCTGATTTTTTTTATCTCCAGTGTTTCACATATTGACTGGAACACAGTAGATGAAAATGAATGCTTCTGTACTGATTGACATCAAATAGACAATTAGCCCTGCCTGGAATAGAAGAAAGAAAATTACTTTCCCCAAGTTACGTTTGGGAACTTGTGGAGTGATTTTAATGATCCCTAAGTCTAATGTTTTAATGGCATTACTCTTCTCGTAATAGTATATGGTTTTGAGTTATAGAATAATGAACTTCATGCAACTGAAGCTGGTCACCCAAAGAGTAGTGTATGATAGGGAAAGATAAGTTATAGTATATGACAAATAAAAAAAATTGCACAGAGCAATTTACATGAAGAATGTCATCAGTGGGATGGTCTAAAAAGAATGTGGACTAATCATATAAGGAAATCAAATAATATCTTATAAAAAAAGATATCAAGTCACACTGGAAGAGTGCATTAAAGGAAAAAAAATGAATCAATACACATAGTAGTTACCTACTATGTATCAAGCACTATGCTAAGTTCTAAAGATAAAACAGAAAGCTAGACATTCCCTATTTGAAGGGAGGTAAAAGAGTGAGAAAATACATTTAGGAGATTTTAGCTACAAGTCAAATGGAAGAACCATTGCTTCCTAAGGCACAATGGCAAGGTAAAAGGTAACTCATCTCTTTTAAGATTATCTCCTTAAATAAAACTATATTCATATTTAATATGGAAGCATTTGATAGTGCAAAGAATTCAAGCATCAAAAACTTTATTCACTAGTTCTTCAGTAGTTATGAGATGAGAAAATGTGAATATATTAAAAATTTTAATGTTAGAGGGTATGCTTATGTTGATGAGAGCTTACATAGATATCCATAAAATGGCACTGAAATAATTCTGTTACTTATAATTCTAAGGAAATTAAACTAAGGGATTTAGAAAAAAACTGAAAAGAGAACTTAATGAAAGAATAGAATAATAGCAATAGTATAAGAATTTAAAATCCCATTTTTTGTTACTGAATTTCCTCTAGTCTGAAATATGAAAAAATGGTTAGTTTGTGTTATTTTATATTACAGATTAAATGGAACCTTTCCACATTAAGTAAAATTATCTTATTCGAAGGAGAGAATTAAAAAGGTAGTTGCAATATTCCTATTTCTATACTCCTAGAAAGACAGAAATCCAATTTGCAGATTTGTTTGTGTTGTACATAGAGTTAATAAGTGTTAGAAGTTAGGAACAACCCAAGTATCATAATATTATTTATATACTCACTTCTCTACTCCATTCTGAAGTCACCAGGGCAGTTTATCTGAATGTTTTACTTCTTGTTATATGGTATGATAGTTATGTGTTGGTGATAAAATTTTTGAAAAAAAATCCTGAAAACTTCAGTTTTCACCTAGTATCAAGGTGAAACACTATTATTTTTGAGAATTGTCTGAAAATGTAATACAAGTTTCCATTTTTACTTAATAGCTATGTGCTTATATATTTTAAAACACCAGATTGCAAATTGCTAATGTGCATCCAGTGGTAGCAAATCAGCATGACCCTAACGAATATTTATATTTAATGAGGCAAGAAGAATTTAGCATTGGAACTGAAGAAACAAGAGGCTGTTCCCAGTGACTTGGAAGGGGTTGAAGTTCTGTAAATGAGCTTTATTGTTCCGCTCTAGAAATATAGGTGCTTCTAGAGTTGTAAAATTCAGCCAAGTTCCAAATAAATGTCTCAGTGTTCATTCAGTGTGAGTCACTGGGGACTAGAGAAGAAAAACATCCCTGCTGCTGTTCCCATCTTTCTATGAAGAGAGAAATTGTTCTTTAGACTTCTACCTCTGGTGGGCTAGAGATTACAAGGAGAAAAAATCAGTATGACTATATTTCCAAGCCATTTCACACCCAAGTGTGTGCTCCTGGATATGTGTTTTAAAGATCCTTTGGTTTAAATAAGAGAGATTGGCCCAACCTGTCTTTTATTTCAAAAACTTTTACTCATAATATGCGCTGACAGGGAGGAGGAGAAAGAGGATGAAGGGAGGACAAGATGCTCTGCAACTCATAATTGCTGGAATTAAATGGGGAAAGGAATTTCTAGTTACATATACTACTACTACTATTTTCACATATGTGGCTGAAATTCCACTATAGCCATTACCCCATATTGGGGTGTGGGACCAGAACTCTCTAGGGTCCTTAACACAAAATCTCTTAGAATATGACAACATTACTTAATCAATTGTCACATTATCCATCAGAAAAGAAGATATATTGATATAAAGCAATATGATTATTCTCTCTCTTTCTCTGTCTCTCTGTCTCTCTGTCTCTCTGTCTCTCTCTGTCTTTCTCTTTACACACACTCATTCACACACACAGAGTCATACACATATTTTTATCTTCACACAAGTTTTGGTTGTATTTCCCTGATGGAAATTTTTTGAGGTCAAACATTGATGCAGAGATTTGTTTTGCTCAACTTTATATTGGTTAAAAATGTTCTTTTCTCTTTTTTTCCAATTGGCATTAGGGCAGGAGGGGAAAATAAATCCTTGTTAATTTTTTAAAAAGAAAAAGGAAAGGGATAAAAAAACAAAAACAAAGTCAAGGGTAAAGATAGGCCAGAACTTCAGTTCTCAAATAATCCAGCTATAATTTTAGTCCTGATTTCTCTTTCCATAATTAAACATAACCATAACTCATTTAGATTTTCTTCACAAGACCTACATTTTTAATGTTTAATTATTTGTGGGTGACCCTGGATGAATTACTTAACTTCTATGTGGCTCAGGCAATTCACTATGACTTATCTACTAAATCATAGATGGGTTGTTCACTGTGATCTTTCACAACAGGAGTTCTTATAATGACCAAGTCACAGCTTCTTAATATATTTGAGTAAAATGATGTCTCTGTCACTACTCTGGAAATACATTGCTTGCTTCTATTGCATAAAAATAGATTTTAAAAAATCACTAGTTATAATTTTTCTAGCTTGATTAGAACATCATAGAAATACCAACTGGACAACTAAGTCACCTCATGACTCTTCCATGTATGTATACTGTCATATTTTGTCTAAGATGTTCACTGCCAATCCTAAATCTTTGGAAGCTCATACCTGTGTCTCACAAGACATGAAGCTCTACAAAAACAGTTTCTAAGCACTGGTGGCATAAAAGCAGAAAAGTTTTGCCACAATACAAGATAAAATAGAAATAAAGAAAATAAAAGCATACTTGTCAAATGTGTATATGGCATAGACCTAGAAGGTCTAGCTCCACTATCCCTTTGATTCTCCTGTCTAAAGTACTTTTTGCTGTCTTCACTAGACATAATTTCTGTACATGTGTTACTGTTCCTTAATATACGCTCTGGAGAGAAAGCTAACTCTTCATGTATGTCGGTGTGTGTATATCTTCAGGATTTAGCACAGTGTCTGCCACATAGTAAGAAGTAAATGTTTTTTTCATTCATAACTAATATGTTGGAAGGCAAAATTAAGGTTTCAACAGTTGGGAAAAGTAGGTTGAAACTAAGAAGATGAAATTTAGTAGCCATAAAGTCTTTCAACTGTGTACAACCCAAGTTTCTTTTAAAAACTCATGGAATATGTTCTGCTTTTCAAAATGCAGAAGACATTGGATTACTCAAACTAGATATGCAAGTTGCTGATGTTGACCTAAGCTCATGACAACCATCTAGAGTATATTTTTTTGAAGAAGAATCTGTTTTAATCTCCAAAGGCATTTTCTGGAAATTCCATCAAATCCTTTCTAATACAGCTCCAACTGAGTAACAACTATCACCATATTGTATAACATTTAACTTTTACTGTTTTATTTTAACCTTTAGCAGAGGGCTGTTTTCTTATGGCCAGGACATAGAGCTTATAAAATTTCAAAAGGAAAAAATTTTATTTCTCCATGTAACATAAGCTGGCCATTTTCCTTTTATGTTTACATTTCATTTTATGTAACATAATATAACACATATGATTTGTTATAAATTCTTTAGAGGAGTGACTGTCTTTTACCTGCTTTGTATTCTCAGTACTTAGCCCAATGCCTAGCACGTTGTAGGTGCTTAATAAATGTTTATAGACCGAAAGTCTTTACTATTTATTATAACTTTAAATTAAATAAATTTTAATAAATTTTCCTATCCAATAGAAACAAATTCTCACATGTCCAAAGCTATGTCCAAAAATCTGTCTCATTATTTTCTCCCTCCCTCCAACCTCTCTCTCCATCTATTACATTTTAAAGGTATAGTACTACTTAGAATTTATGAGAGAGTAAAATGAAAGATAGTTTTAAATACAACCAATAAATCAAATTCTGTTTCAGGCACTGTATGACTGGACAAGTCACTTGAAGTTTGCCAGGTTCAGTTGAAATAGCATATGTAAAATGCTTTACAAACTTGAAGTGCTTTGTAAATGCTATATTCACCATCATTATCATTATTATTTAAGAATGCTAATTTAACTGAGGAGGTTATCTTTAAGCAAAGAAGAAATAGAGGGGATAGGATAGCGGTCTTCACACTTTTGAAGGGATACTATACAGAAGAATGATTAGACATGCTCTGCTTGACATCAAGGGATAATGATTAGCAACTAAGAGGCTAAATGTGATGAACAATAAACATTATTAGTATTCAAAAGTAGAATGGACTACCTTCTGTGGCAAATGAATTCTTGTTCACTGGACATTCCAAGTAGAGATTTGTCAGTCTCTTGATGGAGATGTGGTACAGGAGATTCTTGAATAAATCTGGTAAAATTGAATGTTTTTTGAGGACTCTTTCAATATGGAGGCTGTTTCTTTCCCTCACAGGCAGCCTATCTTATGAAGTAATATTATAATTATCCCATTTCAAAAATAAAAATGGCAGGGTGTATTTTATTAGTAACAATGCAAAAGAAAGAAAACAAGGGTTGCATAGTATGATTGTTGTCTTTAAGAATTTCAATGGTTGTGATGTGGGAAAAAGATTAAAACTCTTCTTTTCCTGAGAAGGTAGCAAGGGGTTAAGTTGCTAAGTCATATTTAAGCATTGTCAGAAAAAAAAAATCTTCCTGACAAATAGACCTATCCAAAATGTGAGTTGGTTATCCTTTGAGTAGATAAGTTGCCCTTTACTACAATCTTGAGGCAAAGGCTAGAGATAGCTTGTTTTAATATATTTTATAGAGGGATTCTTTTTTTCAGTTATGGATTGTACTAACTGGCTTCTAAAGTCCCTCTTATCTCTGATACTCTGTGAAACTCAAAATATAATAGAAATAATATTATAGAATCATTTATTATTATCTTATGGTATCTAAGACTTGCTTGAGTATATATTCTACTATTCAGTGAACTTGATTTATTAAATTTGCATCTATGTGCTGTCCTGATAATGTGAGATGATTTTTACTAAATTTGAACTAAAAATAATCCACATAGCCCTACATATTTCCCCCCACATTTCTCCCTACAAATCTCCTTCCAATCTCCTAACATAAAAAGGCTGTATTTATATTTTGCTATCTACATGGACTAGTACTGCTAAATCAGCATAGTATTGAATCTGGGAAGCTAGTAAGAGATTTGATGTACAGTGACTTGCACATAAAATGAATATTTTTTAGTTTTGTGAAAATAGAAGGATTTGGGAGTATTGAATTAGAACAATTTCTATAATTATTTCCTTTTATGAGAAATTTCTCAGTCCTTATTTTTACCTATCATCTCTCATCCAAGACCTGACATGGAGTTCCTTGGGCCTTTCAAAATCACATAAAATTAGCTATTAAAGATAATTTACTTAATCAAATTCACTTTATTTTCAGAATAACAATAAGCACAAGAATATAATTAGGAGACCTTCCCTGACCAATATCCTTTCTCAAAAAGAGAAAAAGAAAAACAACCACATGGATGTTAAAATTGAAAATTTGTTCAATTAATCCATTTTAATTTAAATTGACAGCACTCTTTTCAGATTTGTGATTACAAAGTCCTGATTTTAAAATACAGTTTTTCAGTTTCATCATCTATAAAATGAAGAGGTTGGAATAGATAATCTCTAAGGTCTCTTTTAGCTCTACAGTTCTATTTTTAGAATTTAGTTCTGTGGGTAAAAATATTAAAAGAAGGAAATGGAAATTTTCTAAGATAACTCAAATGGAAGTATTGTTTTCATATATATGAATATACATAAAGAGAAAAAGAACATATATATATATGTATATATATATATACA
>NC_058131.1:512952535-512963837 GCF_016433145.1 Gracilinanus agilis
ATACATATATATATATATATATATATATATATATATAGAGAGAGAGAGAGAGAGAGAGAGAGAGAGAGCACATCTTCTCTCCTTAAAGAAAAACTATAATGCCTATTTGTTAACTTTCTCAAATAAAACAAAAGTCCATCTACACATTTTGTCCAGCCCTCGCCTAAGTATTCTTGAATAAGACTGAAGAGCTTGAGTTCCCATAAAGTAAAATTCTATCTGCATTTTTATTTGCCTTAAAATAGTTTGGAATATTTTTGAAAGTTCTATGGAAAACAGCAATTTGCTCATATTCTTTCCAGTGATTCTTTTTAATGAAATTCATATCGTTATAGGGAAACACAAAAATGACTACATTCCCCATGAATCAAAGCAAGCCTGATTGAAATTCTCAGTTGCTTATGTACTAAGCTTTTTCCCCTTAATTTTGGAATTTTTTGTGGTTTGAAATAAATTAAATATATTTAATATTTAATAAATATAATAATTCATTGGTGATAGAGATTGGCCAACAGTCTGCTACAAAGTGAAATTAGATAAATATAGAAATTCTTACCTGATTTAGGGTAGATGTGAAATCCAAATCCACTTCCTTGAAATATCCTTTGCTATACTCATTTATTATAATATGAATCCATACTATATTCAAGTAGTTACAATATATTTTATACTAACCTTTGAATCTTGATCCTCAGAGATGCATATCTATATTATCGTAGTAATCTAAAAGGACTTTTATTTAAATAAAAAAGAAAATATAATTTAAAGTTATAATAAATAGTAAAGACTTTCGGTCTATAAACATTTATTAAGCACCTACAACGTGCTAGGCATTGGGCTAAGAACTGAGAATACAAAGCAGGTAAAAGATAGTCACTCCTCTAAAGAAACTCAAAGTCTAATGGGAGAGATAATATGAAAAATTATGCAAATTACATACAAATATGATATATGCAGAATAGATTTTTAATACAGAGGGAATTAAGGGGAATCAGGAAAGGTATTCCATAGAAGTTGGAGTTTTAGCTTGGAATATCAGGGATGCCTGAAGCAATGATGAAGAGGGAGAACATTCCAGGTATGGAGGATAGAGAATGAAAATTCTGAGTTAGGAGATGACATGCCTTGTTCAAGAATGTTACCAGTCTCCTCACAACCTCCTGGGATGAAGTGATATGAATATATTTATCTTTGTCCTGGGCTAACATATCAGTATATTACTCAATCTAATTGTCCAGTCAAACATATGTAGTGATTTACCCAACAGATGAACATACTTCAGAGGCTAAATAAATAAAGTTTCATTTCCTCTGTAATGCTTTCCTCTGAATCTTATTGATTATTTTCTCAACCATTTCATCATTTTTCATTTATTTGGAATTATTTATGACTAAATTAACACTATACTTCATTGTTCTTGGTTTTCCTCCCTTCCTTGCTTCCCTCTTTCCATTCTTGTTAATCCTGTCTTGCATGTGAGCTGGACTTATCTGGGCCAGATGGATTGATAAATTCGATGAGAATTAAACAAATTAATATAGGGTATACTTATTTTAAAGGTATTGAAAACAAAGTTCAGAGATCTAAAGTTATGTTCTTAAGATTCTGTGGCCAATGAATAACAGAACACAGATATATAGGAATTCAGGTCTTATCATTCCAAATCCAAAATCTTTATCACTAAATCACATAGTCCCTGTTGTCCTTTTCTGGTAAATTATCTAAGGATGGATTTCTTTTAATTTTTAAAAAATTAAGGAAATTATTTCATAAAATACTGTTAATAGTGCACCAAATAGACATCTTACTTATTTGTATTTTATTTAGTAAATCATGCAAAAAGAAAAAAAATGTACATTGAACTAACTTGCAAAACCTTACTGTCTTTTAATGCATGTAATAAAATTCACCCATAAGTATTCGCCTTCCATGTTTAGAAGTTTAAAGGACTTTATACATTTTCTTTCACATTCCTGGCCTGACTTGCTGAATCTAGGAACATTTGGAATCATTTGTGCAAGGTTAAGATCAACTGCTGGGGTCCCTTAACTGCATATAACCTTGTTTGACTTCCCTCTAACCCAGACCCCTCCCAAGGTCTCTTCTCCCATTAGACAGTTCCCTGGAGTCCCATATCATTTTATGTTACTGTTAATACTAGATGAGAAGTAGAGCAAAACTCATTTTTCTACCTACTGTTGACAACTTTGTGGCTCTAAGTAATAATGTACCGTATTATATTTTGGATTAGCAACATTGAAGTTTGCAAAACTATAGCAATATAAAATTCTACTGCAGCTAAAATTTAACCTATATACATTATTAAATTGAGTACAGTAGAATAAGATCTCCAAGGGTAATACAAAGCATGCCAGATTTGAAATCAGAGGGCCTATATTCAAAATAGCATTATATTTACTTACAAGCTCTTTTATCCTAGGCAGATAGCTTTACTTCTTAGGGACTCAATTTCCTCCTCTCTGAAATATGTATAATAGTGTTTATACTATCTACCACATAGGGTTATTGGGAAGAAAGTACTTTGGAAAATGTAAATCCCTATACAAATGTGATATTTAATTGTTATTTTTAGAAGAAGTGAAAGGTTATAGTGGGAAAAGCCAACATTCTAGAAACTGATTCTCTCAAAGTTTTTTGATGGATATAGATAATGATGAAATTAACTTTGTTCTATTCCTATCTCCCTTTACTCCAATACTCTAGACTCTACAGCTTATAGTTTATATGGATCCCACTCTGTGACTGGCCAATTTAATACAGGGGGTACCCTAGAGCTGGAATCAGGAAGGCCTGAGATTAAATGCTGCCTCAGATTCTTATTGGCTGTGTGATCCTGGGCAAATCATTTAACCTTAACATCCATTGGTTTCTTCATCTACAAAATTGGAACAATGAAAACATGTACTTTTCTGGGTTGTTGTGAAGATCAAATGAGGTAACAACTGTAAAGCAATTATCATAGTGCCTGATAGATAGTAAGTGTCATATAAATATCAGTTATAATTCTACTATTATTGTTGTTATTGCTATTATTGTTGTTTCCCCATTATTGAGTCTTTTAAAAATATTTTTCGAGATTACCTATAGATACAATTTTGATCATTTTCTGACATTTTGTGCTCCATGCTGTCTCTTCTTTTCCACCCCTCCCCTCCCTGAGATGACACATAATATCATATAGATTGTACATGTGTTATCATCCAATGCATATTTCTATTTTGTGAAAGAAGATATATATTATTTATATTTAAAAAATTAATGAAGGAAATAAAGTGAATAATGCCAGATTTCAATATGCTTTCAGAATATTATTATCATGACCTAGTATTCATTATCTGTAAGTAAGGGTGTTGGACTGAATAATCTCTGACTTCTCTTCTAGTTTTTCATTATATTAGAGTGCCTGAGATTGTCAGTGTCTTTTTTTATACTTTCCCTCTGTCCTGATACTGTGGAGTATTAAGGAGCATTATTCTCCCTGGCAAATTCTACAAAGGAGAAGGTAGGATGTTTGCATTAATAGTGGGGGAAGATCATTGATATGAAGAGGAAAGTATTATTTAATATAAATATACCACATCATTTTATACCTGAATAGATGAATTTTCAAAATTCATTCTTTCTTACTTTTTGGCATGTAAATTACATAATGTTATAATCCCTGATGCAAGGTTCTTACAATCTAAGTGGGGGGAAAAGTATCAACTGAGAACAATTAGGTAGTAGAAGATGGAATTTAAATATTTCTGAAAAATGTTTAGTGTTTATGATTCCTGTTATGATTGATCAGGAAATGGAAAAGCCAGGGTTTTCTGGGGGGTTATGTACTGCTTCATAAATATCATACATAACTTCAGATAGTTTGAAGGATAAGTTGGATTGGGTAGGTAGAGAGTTCTGGGGAGTCTATTCCAGCTCAGAACATGCTAGAAAGGGATAATAATGGGATAGAATGGGTGTGAGGAGAGATGATGGAATGAGCAAAGGTAAAGAAACAAGAATGAGCATATTGTACTTAGGAAACAATTATGAAATAGATTGGACTGACTATAATAAAATAGTTTGGAAAATAATGGCTGAAAGTAGAAAGAAGACACTGACATTGTGGACCCTCTGTGTCTAAAAGTGGTGACATGAGCAAGGGAGATCCTTTGGAGCAAAGAATTGAGTTAGAGGGCTTATTACTATGATCAAAAGCTATGCTAACAAATATTATGGATGCTAGACTAAGTGTTCAGTGATTGAATCCAGAAGTATTTACAAAAAGGAGGAATTTAAGGCTAGTACAAGATAAAATGGGTAACATTTGGTGAGAGATTCGATAGAGGGACTTTAGGAGAAGTAGGAATAAAATATAACCCAAAATATTTAAGTTTGGGTATTTGGAAGAATTGTGTGGTTTCGGTTAATAAAAAAAAAAAAAACTTAGGAAGGAAGTTAGTTTGGTGGGAGGAGTGTAATGGGCCAAGTTTGGAACATATTCAATATCAGGTATAGGTAGAGAATCTAAATGGAATGAGTTTATTTGTCATATGAGTAGCTGAAGTAATCTAAGTGGGAAATCAGGGTTAGAAATAGAGATTCTGGAGTTACTTATGAGCTCTCCAAGGTAGAGAAAATAAAATAAAAACAATAGAAGACTGAGGTAGGTCTAAGTTTTGGAGAATTGCCTACATATAAAACACAAGATGAAGGGAAAAAAATCATAGAAATGAAGTTTCAAGTAAAAAAACTGGAAAAAATGATGCAGATCTAAAAGCTACTTGAATATTAGCAAATATAGGTTTTATTCAAAATTGAGCCTAGGAACAAAGTATTGGTATTGGTCCTCACAGTGATCACGCAGTCTAAGAAGTTCTATTGCTATGATAGTAAATGATAAAGGAAAATTGTTCATATTGATAGATTTTTAAATTCATCTATAATGTTTCTGTATATGATTCAATTACTAGGGCAAGATAAAATGCTTCAATGGCCATGTCTTTATGAGTTCTCAACTGCAGAAAACACATGATGGTATTTGAATGATAAGTAATAATAGCTGCAGACAACACACTGTGTATCAAGTGATAGGTCATCACTTTCTTCATTGATACATTGGTGCAACTTATTTATATAATTACAGTATGTAGAGTCAGGTCTACCAAAACTGACCAGAAATTTCCATGTTCTGCCTTTGGGCATAAAAATCATCCAATAGAAAGAAAACTATAGTCACGGAATGTAGGAGAGCTGAGTTTGAATGCCAGATCTTCTACTTGCTTGTGTTTGTGGGTTGAGTCATCACTTAAGTCCTGAGTTTCTTCATCTCTAAAGGGGAAAAAGTAGTACTCACATTAATGTCATTGTAGAGGCATTCATCACAGAGCCATGAAACAATGTATACAAGGCACTCATAAATTATAGAATGCTTTAGAATTTTAAGTATCAACAATATTTTAAGATGCTATTAAATCTAGGGAAAAGATAATGCCTTATGTGATTGAAATGTTATTCAAACATTTTTATTCTTGCCTTTTATCCATTTTTCATACATTTCTGTGGACATGTTATCTCCCCCAATAGGATGTAAGATCCTTAAGAATAGGGATTGTTTTACTTTTCTGTGCCCTTAATGATGTGAAGGAAACCTAAGATTCAGAGGACACAAATGACTTGTCTTGTTATACAGATCATAAATTAGAGAGCTAAGGCTCTTTGAACTAAGGGCCCCTTTTCTCCATATTTGTCACTTTTCCCACTACTCCATAATTTTTCACCTGTGATAGACCACACAATGTTTGTTCTGTATGGGTTGCTGTGGCATAGACAAATGAACAAATGGTTGATGGATGGATGAATAACATTGCTTCATGGACAGTGTTCTGGTTATCAGCCTTTCAAAATTTCAATTGGTAGACAGATTGCTGCTAGTCCAATACTTGAAGACCCTCTATCTGAGTTTAGCTTGCCTTTATAGCTTTTGAGAACTCAGGTTCACCTCCATAGCACTGATTAGGCACCAGAGCAGGATAGCAGAATAGGTACAAGGTCTTCATGAATATGGAGCATTTTCAAAAGAGGAACATTGAACATATTCTCCAGATCTGTGAAAGAACACAATTAAATGCATTTTATAAGAATAACATTCTGAACGAATGATGTGAAGGAGTTGAATCAAATGGTTTCTCAGGACCCATTCTAACCTCATAGTTCCTACATTTAAAGACTTTCAAATATTACAAAGTCTTTCAAAAATCCATTTTAAGGGTCAAAAAACCCTTAAAAATCAGGACTATCTTCCCTATGTTCAATTTACCCTTTCAATTCTAAACCATTTCCTTTAGGTCATCATTTATTTGAGATGTCAGAATTAAATCAACCACCATTCCCAGCATAATAATTTGATAGATATCTGATCACTTATCCTTTACTTTTTATTCTCTTAACCTTCTATTCTTAGGTATTAAATAACCTGTTTCTTTTAGCTTTTCCATAAAAATGCATTTTTCAAGTCTTTAATAATTACTTTGGCTGTCTAAATCTTTGTCTAAGTTTAATGCAAAATTTAAAGTACTTATTGTTTTTTCATAAATCAATAGTTTATCAGTGTTTCCCAGTACTAAGTATGAATTTCTATTGATGCATGTGAAACTGAAAAATGAACTGATGTATACAAAATGGATGAACAGTTGGTGTATTTCTTAACCAGTTCTGTTTATGTGTCTATGATGTGTTTGTTGGATGCTTTTCTGCCTTCCTTATAGCAAAGGAGCTTTCAGTTAACAACAGTGTATTAGAATATTGCTGAAGCTGCTTGAGGTATTTCTCTGGTATTTAGTAGTAGGGACTCAGGCTTAGTCAATATTTTCATATATTTACCCTCATAATCAAGGATTTGGGCCTCACTTAATCTGATAAGTAATTAGTTTCCAAAAGTAAACTGTAAAAAAAGGAGGTTTTTGAACCAGGCATCTCTTCTATCTTCAAAATGATTTGATCCCAAGATCCCAAATTTAGTTAATGAATAAGGTACAGTGAAAATCATACTATGCACTTTAGTTGAAGAATCTACGTTCAATACCTACCTCTGATGCTTACTTAGCCTGTGACTGGGTATTGGGCTAGTTACCTAAGTCACCTCATTTTATAGATGTAAACCCTGAATCTCAGACAGATTAAGTACTCAGGAAGGAGACTTCTGAGGTGGGAATTAAACCTAGGTTCTCTGGCTAAAGATGACAGTGTACTTTCCATTGTACTATATTAGATAATTCGATTTAGATTCTTTAAAATAAAATATTATTTTAAAGATAAAAAAGATGCCTGTTTTAAATAGCTCATTTTAATAGTTTTATTATTATTTAATAATATACTAATAATTAATAATAATGATTATTTAATACACGAATATCCACATACACCTAAATATACTCAATATATTCACCTGCAACTAGACATACAATCCTATCTCGTTATCATGACACACAATTCCAATCTGTAGCTTTGCTTTCTATTTTAATGAATCTGCATTCATCATGCAACATTAATTAGATAAAATGCAAAAAAGGATACAATATTCAAAGTACTTTATTTTATCCTCTAACTTACAAATATAGATTGAGAGAGCGCTGGTGAGTATCTTAGAGATCCTCTTGCAATGTCCTTATATGACAGATGAAGAAATTGAGGTTCAATGACTTATCCAAGTTCACACACAGTAAATGATAGAGTGGGTATTCAAATCTAGATTCTCTGCTTTTAAATGCAATACTCTTTCCATCCTTATTATACTACCATTGTAGGAAACAGGGAAGTATTTGAGATAGTATTTTTTTTCCTATGAGCAGGAGTACAAGACCTGTGGTGGTCTTGTACAATTTTAAGGTCAAATCAAGATCAGGACTTCCATTCACTCACAGACTAATTTAGCACTTGGGGGATTAGTTAGCTTTGTGTCAGTCCCTCTCCACAGTCAAGCTTACACAGTAGGGGCTAAGAACCTTGCAGAGATCAATGAAGGTTGATCCCTGGCAGCTATTTAGAAGGGAATGTCTTCTGCCTATTTGCATACAATGAAACCAACTCAAACAGCCAACCTGATTAGGGAGGCAGAGCTAAGTGGTTTTCAAATTTCTGCATTGCAGTATGATTTGGTGAAATGGGAGCTCAAATGGTACTGAGTGAAAGCATTTTGATCATTTTACCACCTTAGTACACAAATCATGTTTAGCAGTCATTATGCTGCTCTTACCTGGGTATTAGAGTGGGTATTGATTTATACTCAAAGTAGTCAACATTATAATCAAAATCATGTTTTTATAAACATATCCAATTCTTCTCTTCCTCAGTAGAGTCTCTTCTTCTACCCTATAAACATTCTCCACTCCAGGTAATTGTGTCTCTTGTTCCCCAATTCTATCTTTGGACACTTACCAGCTATCTGATCCTGGGCAAGTAATTAAACTTTTGCCTTAGTTTTTTTCAGCTGTAAAATAAGGTATTATAATAGCACCTACATGCTAGGGTTGTTATGAAGATCAAATGGGGATAATGTCTGTAATAAGCACTTAGCACAGTGCCTGCCACATTTGTTTCAGTTGCATCTAATTATTTGTGACTCCTTTCATGGCCTGCTCGACAAAGATACTGGAATGATTTACCATTTTCTTTTCCAGCCCATTTTACAGATGAGGAAACTGAGGCCAACCAGGTTAAATGACTTGCGGTAAGGTAAAACAACTAGTAAGTGTCAGAGTACAGATTTGAATTCAGGTCTTCATGACTCTAGGCCAGGCATTCTGTACATTGTGCCATCTACATTCCTTTTCTGGCACATGGGACATACTTAATAAATTATTTTCCTTCCTTTACCTCCACCATAAGTTTTTTTTCATTTTGTTTCATTTATGGCTGTTCATCCTTGCTGCTCATCTCTACTTTTCTACCTGTCACCTAAGATCCATCTTATTTTAATTCATATTTTAAACCTCTATGGAAAACTTTACGTTGTCACTGTTAAATCAGAGGATCTCTATCTCTTCTGATCTTCTAGTACAACTTTGTGACTTATTTAAGGGACCAATTGCATGTTACTTAAAAAAAATGTTTTAATTGTTTTTATTTTTCTTTTTTACATCTATCCTTTAAGGGATAGTGTCAGTTGAATAATTGCTTGTAACAAAAAAAAACACACACACAACACACAATTTAGTAAAACCTAGTAATAAAAGTTTTGTGCTTAGACATTTATATGACGTTTCATCAAATACTGTCTCTCAATTTTCTCCTTAAAAAAGGAAAGTATACTTACTTAATTTATCTATTTCTTGGTCACTATAACTAATCAGAGTTCATCTCCAGTTCTTTTCCTAACATTTTTATGGTGACTGACTATATTGTTTTTCTACTTGTGTATCTTTTATTTAAGTTGTGGGGTATGGTATGGTGGATAGGCCTCTGGACCTGGATTCCAGAAGACCTGTGTTCAAATCTGTCCTCAGACAGTTACTTAACTGTGTAACCTAGGAGAGTCATTCAGACTAACCTTGTCTCAGTTTCTTCATTTGTAAAATGAGGATAATAAAAACACATCCTTCCCAGGACTGTCTTAAGGCTCAAATAAGATAATAAAGTGCCTTACCCATAGTAGATGCTGTAAATATGTTAGTTATTATTAAATTAACTCATATTTTTTTCTGATGTCCTCCTACTTGTAATGCAATAGTCCATTTTTTAAAAATAACCCTTGCCTTCTATCTTACAATCAATACTATGTATTGGTTCTAAGGCAGAAGAGTGGTAAGGGCAAGGCATTGGGGGTTAAATGACATGCCCAGGATCACACAGCTAGGAAGTATCTGAGACCACATTTGAACCCAAGACTTACCATCTCTAGGCCTGACTCTCAATCCACTGAGACACCCAGTTGCCCCCCCAGGTATTGTTATTTGATAGCATTTTGCATTTCTATCATGTCCTTCATTTCAGGGCAACTTCCTTCATTGATCTACAGTCTTTTAATTATTTTGCATCCTGGTCTTCCCCTTCACCAGTCCTCATAAAGACAAGCATAGTACCATGAATGTAAAGGAGGTCACCAAATGATTGATTGAATAAATGAATGAATGAATGAAATATATATTTAATTGCAGTGCCTTGCTTATTATAAGGAACCTCTCTTTTATGCTTAGCGTGGCCTTTGAAAAGAATTACTTCACCCCTAAAACCAATTCTTGCTCTAGAATTAGCTGTGGGGCACAGTAGTCCAGGACCGATTTATCTCCATTTGTGGGTGTTCAGTAAGACCCCACGGACTGAACCTACTCAAAATGGCCTTCACCTTTCTTTTTTTGTTTTTAATGGGGTTGACTGTGTCTTTTTCCTAGCTTCTTTTTTGATAAATGAACAAAATATCTATTTTCACATTTTCTTTCCTAGTACAAAAGATGAGCTCCACACAGAGGGAGAGACAGACACAGAGAGGCACGCACTCCCAAGTTCAGCAATAGACAAACAGCCCAGAGGCCCAAAGATTTGTCACAATATGTGAGACTTTTCTGAGATCACAGCATTGCCTCCTATTAGAAAAGATCTAGTATTTATAGAAAGTGCCATTTAAAAGATTGTGTAGCTCAGAGGGGAAAAAAAGCAATATTCTGGTAGGCTGCCTTTGGAAGCTGTAAACACCTTTCATGTCATTTAATAATGGCCTGGGTAACTTCAAAAAAAAATGTGTCAGGTGCCCTGAAAGCAAGAACTCTAAGTTTGGTAAACTCCCTCAGTCATTTGAATCTTAAATCAAGCTGTCATGGGATCTTAAAACAGTATATTTAATTCATTTTGCCTATACAGTAAGAGTACAAGTCTTAGTCTTGACTGTTTAATCCATAGTTGATATACACAATTAATAGACATCACTCCTTTTTCCTCTTTGGGAGGTGTAATAAACCAATATGTAGCACTTCCAGGAAATGACTTTGCTGTACTCTATTTGTAGCAACCAAACAACTGATTTCTAACCAAAACATAGACTCTGACCCCACCTGAGCTCAACCTCAAAACTTTGAAAGAGATTTTTGTTAGTCACAGATGCCTGTATACTCTTAGAATATTTTAGCTAGAAATGGTTTTCTGTTTATAATTAAGAAGTCAGACTCATATTCTATATTGTTTGCCCAGAAAGATGGAAATATCTCAAATTTCCACATTCTCATCTCTCCCTTCTCCTCTCTCTCTCCCTCCTTCTCTCTCTCTCTCTCTCTCTCTCTCTCTCTCTCTCTCTCTCTCTCTCTTTCTCTCT